>NC_134558.1:9485592-9762000 GCF_025594145.1 Primulina tabacum
TCAGAATTGTTTTGACAAGCTTCGACATCAAGACTTCGATCTCGACAAAGACTGAACAACGAAAGGTATAATTCATGTTGATTCGGGAAGATACAACTCGAATTAGATTTGATTTGAGTTTCCCAAAATCACATACTAGATTGTTTATATTTTGATATGTTTGTGCTTTGTTTATAGATTTATATTCAAGCATTTAAGATAGGAGAGCCATTGGCAGATTTGCCAAATTTCTAGATGTTCGGTGGTATCGACGCATAGGAGCAGATGTACTCCGATTGTAGACATCCGATACAGACAGGACCGAAGTCTAGGAATAAGACGTACCGTCACCTCGATTGGGAGGGTAGGTGGCAGACTGTGACGTCGTATTCAGACCGGGATCCTTAGAGTTAGATACGAGTCGAGTCCAAGATATGAATTGATTTAAGTTACTTGTCTTATATTGTTTATGTTTCATAGACTATGGGACATGTTGTTATTGATTTTATTCATGATAGTATGCTTCATGATTTATATTGTGTATATGCATGTATACATGTTTTATACTGTGATTTGTTCTCACCGGAGTTTTCGGCTGTTGTTGTGTCTGTATGTGCGCATGACAACAGGTGGGACAGGATCAGGGTCGAGACAAAGATGAGAGATTGAGATAGCGTGGAGATTACTGGCGTAGCAGATGAGCTAGGAGTGTTTACATTTGATATGTGATGTGTTCTAAACACTAGTTTGTATAATGATGTAAGGAAACAAGACATGTACTTGCTTTCGTTGAAATAAAAAAAAGATGTTGCTGGTATATGATTTCTACACAATTGTTTTGATATTAAAAGCAAAAATTTTGACCCATATTTTCTAGCAAATATCCAATTAATCCCAGAGACAATTGAGTTAGAGCTCGGGTCCCCACCCCAGTCTTCCACAATGGAAAGCTGTGAAAGACATCCTCAAGTATTTGAGAAGGACCAATAAATTGTTCTTGGTCTATGGGGGTGGAGAACTGAAATTGGAAGGCTATACCGACTCTAGCTTCCAAAGCGATATCGCTGATTCGAAGTCAACCTCTGGATTCATATTCTTGCTCAATGGTGCTGCTGTCTCTTGGTAGAGTTCCAAGCAAGACAGTACAGTGGATTCCACCACTGAGGCAGAATACATTGCTGCATCAACTGCAGCAAAGGAGGCTGTTTGGATAAGGAATTTCGTCCAAGATTTGGGCGTCATTCCTAATGGAGTTGCTTCTGTCCCGGTGTTTTGTGACAACACGGGAGCCATTGCTCAAGCAAAGGAGCCAAGGTCTCATTAGAAGTCCAAACATGTATTGAGAAAGTACCACATCCTCCGAGAGATTGTGGAAAGAGGAGATGTCTCGATTGACAAAGTCGGCTTCGCAGATAATGTTGCTGATCCACTAACTAAGCCTTTACCTGGACCATTATTCGAGAAGCATCGCAAATCGATGGGTTTGAAGCATATGGGTAGTTGGCTCTAGTGCAAGTGGAAGATTGTTAGAGTAGGTGCCCGTCGAGCCAAGTGTTGGCCGAGTGTTCACAATGAAACTCTATGTATAAACGATCTTTATTTTAATAATATTTGAAATTACTATTTTGGCACATCTTTATCTGTATACCCATGCTAGTTGCATAGATAAAGCCCTTGAATATACAAATAGTAGAAAGAATATGAGATGCTCATATGATGAGTATCATAAAACTCATATTTGGAATACTGTATATTCTAAACAGTCCTAGTCGATTCAGTCGCCGCTAAGAAGGATATAGGCCGCTCGAGTTCGAGACTAGTATCTGCGATGTGAGTACCATGTTTCATTGGTAGGGGACATTGTGATGTCCGAGCATGCAGATAGGTGCTCCTTGTAGAGTGCACTGAACAACCCTCCATAAAGGACTTTCCAAGTGATTCTCACTTATCGAGTGGAAACGTCGTAGTTTATGGTTGTACACTATTAGTCCTTATGACTCAGGACAACATTGAGACTCTATATGCTAGCATTACACTTTGACTTGTTTACCGACTCTCATGGGATCATCAGGTGGCAAGGTTGGGTGTTTTGTCGAAACATATAGGAGTCGATGCATTGTAGTCGGGGATTCACCGCTTACCTTCGGGTATGGATATCCTATGTGAAATCATGTGTGTGTAGTATGAAATCTCTGATCAGAGTATGGTGGTAATTATGAAAGGGGTTTCGTAGATTATACCATCGATGCAACTATGACATGACACATAGTATCGATTCATTGACAACTCTCGATATACCAATGGTTGTCGAATCGGTCGGGATATATGAGTTGAAGGGACCGTACTGTACGCTATCCATAATTGAATGGTTCTTGCAGGCACTATCATTTGATACCTAGGGAATCATGTAAGCGATGCTGCTTGGCGTTTAACATGATTGGTTGGGTACTATCATACTTGAGTTCTGACATTCTTGTTATCAAGGAGTTGATAAGTAAGAATGGAGCAATTGGGGTATGCTCATATAAGGACATGTTTAGTCCGAATCACATTGAGATGTGAACCCACGGCTAGTTGTATCAATGAACCATTGAGGGCCACACAAGTACTAGCTTTCTAGATCCCGTTGAGAAGTAAAATAGTTCAATGTGTTGAACGGCTTATAAAGAAGTTTATAAGCGTAAATAAAATAGAAGTATGACTTCTAATGTAACTTTTAATTTGAGGAAGTGTTCCTAAATTAAAAGTTCTCAAATTAAAAGTTGGCCAAACAAATAATGTATTTGAAAATTGTGATTTTCATAAACATTATTATGGACTAAATTAATTTAATTCAAGTGTTGAATTGATTTAACACTAGTGGGCCTAGTAGAGTCCAAATAATTAAATTAATTCAAGTGTTGAATTAATTAAATAACATTGGGCCTTGTAGAGTCCAATTAGAAATAATTATTAAATTAGTGGACTTGAGTAATATCAAGTAAAGTTTAAATGGACTCAAATGTGTTTGAGACATTTAAATAAAGTCCATGGGCTTTGTAAATGTTACAAGTCCACTTAAAAAGCATGCTAGGGAGGTGAAGAGTTGGGGATTACTTTTTCATTAAAAAATTGCATGGCATGCTCATGCACCTTTAACACTTTTTCAAGGACCAAGAAAAGTCATCTCTTCTCTCCTCCCCCAACCCCTTTGGCCGAAATTTCATGTTCATTATTCTCCTCATTTTTGTTCTTAAATTGTTGGAGAAAACACTTACTTTTCAAAGAAAAATCCTCCTATTTTTCTAGTGCAAAATATGAGGGGATCTTCCTAGTTGGTGGTGGGCTTGATTTTTGAACAAGGAGTGTTCAAAGGGAGGCTTGTAGATTGTCATCCTTGAAGAGCTTAGTTGTTTATCAACTAAGTTGGAGCCATCATCAATCTTGAGAGATTGATAGGTAAAATTTCTAAACACCCTATGTATGACATTTTGTGTTTTGTATTTGCTACACATCTTAGTAGAGGTGTTCGTTTATTCTTCTCAAAAATAATTTTGAACTTCCGTTGCGTATTTGAACACCTAAAATCGATCCCTTTCAGTCACTAGGAACCTATAAACAATCTCGACAACGAACTATACCATCCACCTCAGAATATAATTTCCGATCTTTGGCTTCATCTCTCAATCTCCACTTTTGCAATTGTTCGTCAGTAGACTGTCCCTCACGGATCCTATCTCTCAAAGTCGACTGAACTGTCAAGGTGGCAATATTAGGGGCCTAGCCCCTAGCATAAACTGTAAGCTGAAACCACTGTATCTCGGACTACAACGGTCTTTGAAGAGATAAATAAGTAATAACTGCCGCCTTTCAACTCAATACGTCTGCCACTACATTAGCTTTTCCCGGATGATAGCTAATCTCACCATCATAGTGAGCCATCGTCGCTGTGTCATATTCAATTTCCTTTGCGTGAACAAGTATTTCAAACTTTTATGGTCGGTGAAAATCTTGCACTTTTCCTTATACAGGTAATGTCTCAAAATCTTCAATGCAAAAACTACCGCTGCAAGCTCAAGATCATGAGTGGGGTATTTTTTCTCTTGAACTTTCAATTGTCTCGACGAATAGGCTATAACTCAATCATTTTGCATGAGAACTGCGCCCAAACCAAGTTTAGAAGCGTTGGTATAAAGAACATACTCTCCTTGCCCCGATGGCCTAGCTAACACGGGCGCAGAAATCAAGGCTTGCCTCAACTTATCAAAACTGTCTTGACACTCGGATTCCCATACAAACTTTGCATTCTTCTTTGTCAAGGCGATCATAGGTACCGCTATAGATGAGAATCCCTGAATAAAATTTTTATAGTATCCCGCTAGTCCCAAGAAACTGCGAATCTCGATAACACTCTTCGGTACTGGCCACTCTCTCAATGCCTCAACTTTACTTGGATCAACTTCAACGCCGTCACTAGAAATGATGTGGCCTAAGAATGCCACTCTATCAAGCCAAAACTCACACTTACTGAATTTTGCAAACAACTTCCTCTATTGCAGTACTTGCAGTGCTGTCCTCAAATGACAATTGTGCTCCTCTTTATTCTTCAAATAGATCAAAATATCATTAATGAAGACTATAATAAACTTATCCAGATACGGCTGAAATACGCGATTCATGAGATCCATGAAGATCGCTCGCGCATTGGTCAACCGAAATGGCATGACCATAAACTCATAATGCCCATATCTAGTTCAAAATGATGTCTTGTGAACATCAGACTCTTTCACTTTCAACTGATGGTATCCAGAACGAAGATCAATCTTCGAGGATATCGATGCCCCTTCCAACTGATCTAATAAATCTTCAATTATTGATAGATGAGATTTATTCTTGATAGTGACTCTATTCAGCTCTCGATAATCAATGCAGAGTCGCATACTATCTTTTGGAACATTTCATGTTCTCAATCTTTATTTTAATGTTAACAAAACTTTTTTATTTATTTCTAATGAGTTTACCTAAGTGCGCAGAAACTGAAATTGACCAGGCATTGAACTGATAAGTTCCCAAGCTTAAACTGAAGCTATCGAGATGCAAACTGAAAGTGCCAACTGATCGATCGAACTGAACCAGGACAACTGAATTATCAAGAGCAATTCAACTGGCTATCCAGTTGGTAGGTGGTTCAGCAGAAGACCTTCAGAAGCCCGGACAGCTGATGAAGTGTTCAACTGATAAAGAGCCCAACTGATAAGTTCAACTGAATCAGTAAAATCAGTTCAGCTGACGAGTCAATCGATTTCACATCACTAGATTCAAGACCAGTTCAGAACATCAGTTAAGAGCGAACCAGTTCGCAGATACGACAAGCTTAATCCTACTGTGAACAAAGGTACAAAAGCTATTGTACGATCAAGGTACAATAAGAGACGTTTCAGCAGCGTTTAAAACCAAATGTTCCAGATATCTATTTGGGGGAACAAATTCAAACTGCAACGGATTTATTCACTGAGTCTCACTGTACGTTCAGCCAAATGTCTATAAATAGAAGCCAAAGCTCAATGAAGAAGATGATGAGTGATGATGAGAGTTGAGGTGTGAAGATAAAAAGAAAGGGCACGCATATTGCATATCAACTTACAAGAAGCAATCATCTCAGAGGGAACACTTCATCGTGTTATCAGCTTAGTTTAGAAGCATATTTCCCTCAGTGTATGAGAACACTTTCGGGTAGTTTTCAGAGATTTGTTCACACACACACACACACCACCACTCAAATACAGTCTTGCACAAAGACAATAAACTTGTGTATGTATTCTTTCTCACATAGACGTTAAAGAAGTGTTGAGTGGAAGGTGCTGCCTTCAGTCTAGTCTAGGAGTTCAGTTAGGCTGTAGTGTAAGTCCTAAGCTGAGTGGTTTGTACAAAGAGTTGTATAAATCAAAGTATTCTAATGAATTCTACCCGAGGGGGTAGAAGGGATGACGTAGGAGCAGTTGAAGTCTCCGAACATCCATAAACATATCTTGTGTATTTTTTTGATTAACTGTTGTTTTCAAACTGTTTGGATCAGTTAGAGTATTCATCAGTTCAGTTGTCACTACCCTTTTTCAGTTATCAATTACACGTGATATACAAAATATATCAGTGTTTCTTAATGAAGGATTATTTCGAGTGTTTTCCTCTTGGTTTTAGCTCCAAACTCGATCTAATTCATCGGTGTATACATTCTTAGCTATTGCAGCTCATTGGAGAATATAGTGTTTGAAATGCCTTCAAAGACATTAGTACACTTGATCCTTCAATTGGTATCAGAGCTCGATGTTCTAAGAAGGACATTTGAAAACTGAGATTTCTTTAAAATATGTTTTAAAATGGTTTTCAAAACCCTCTAATAATGTTATATGTGTTTGCCGTGATGTTTTTGTTGGTGAAGCTGTGTGCAGGATTTTTGAGTTCAATTGACAGCAGGATAGCTAAACTGATCAGCGGACAAGATTTCAGTTGCCACCTTACCAGTTCAACTGATCAACAGACGAAACCCAACTACCAGCTGAAAGTGATGAGCTAAGTGGAGCTTAATCATCATAAGTGCCTCCGCTTCATTGCCATATCAGATCCTAGTAGTTGATCAATACAGTTCAGAATCAGTTGAGAACTCAAAATCGATGCAGCATTCCAAGCATTCTAGGCGACCAATTGTTGGTACACTCAGTTCTATTTTATATAAACTGACTGATACTTGATGTTATTTGATATTTGCTAAGTGTAGTAGCAATTCCCTTACATAAGATGGTGTGCTTTATATTAATACAAGGGACGCATAATGGATTAAATTAACATCATGTGTATCAAGTTAGTTTTCATGTAACTGAATTGATTTTTCCAGTTTATATGTTGCCTTAACTGCTTGAGTGTTTATTGCTTAAACTTCTTATTTAAAATCGCGCAACAATTATATTTTTGAGAGGGAATTTTTGTTTCAGTTCTTGAGGGTGAGCTATTCTTTAAAACTGGTTTTAAATTTGCTATCCCTCGAACTGACAAATTCTTTTCAAATTGTTTTATTCAGTTGTTGAGGGAGAGCTTTTCTTTCTACTATCCCTCGAACTGAAAGTTCTTTTATTCGCTTTAATTTTTTTAAAGGTTTTTTATTCTCACAAAGGGGGATAATTATTTACTATTTAAATTTATTTTAAATCTCTTTAACTGTTCAAGTTTTGTGATCATCAAAAAGGGGGAGATTGTTGGAACATTTCATGTTAGCAATCTTTATTTTGATGTTAACAAAATTTGTTTATTTATTAATAATGAGTTTACCTAAGTGCGCAGAAACTGAAACTGACCAGGCATCGAACTGATCAGTTACCAAGCTTAAACTGAAGCTATCGAGACACAAACTGAAAGTGTCAACTGATCGATCGAACTGAACCAGGACAATTGAACTATCAAGAGCAGTTCAACTGACTATCCAGTTGATAGGTGGTTCAGCAGAAGACCTTCAGAAGCCCGGCCAGCTGATTAAGTGTTCAATTGATGAAGAGCCCAACCGATCAGTTCAACTGAATCACTGAAATCAGTTCAGCTGACGAGTCAACTAATTTCACCTCACAAGTTCAAGACCAGTTCAACTGACCAGTTCAGAACATCAGTTTGGAGCGAACTAGTTTGCAGATACGACAAGCTTAATCTAGCTGTGCACAAAGGTACAAAAGCTATTGTACGATCAAGGTACAATAAGAGACGTTACAGCAGTGTTTAAAGCCAAATGTTCCAGATATCTATTTGGGGAACAAATTCAAACTGCAACGGATTTATTCACTGAGTCTCAGTGTACGTTCAAATAAACGTCTATAAATAGAAGCCAAAGCTCAGTGAAGAAGATGATAAGTGATGATGAGAGTTGACATGAGAAGATTAAAAGAAAGGGCACACATATTGCATATCAGCTTACAAGAAACAATCAGCCCAGAGGGAACACTTCATCGTGTTATCAGCTTAGTTTAGAAGCATATTTCCCTCAGTATGTGAAAACACTTTCGAGTAGTTTTCAGAGATCAGTTCTCACACACAAACCACCACCACTCAAATACAGTCTTGCACAAAGACAATAAACTTGTGTATGCAGTCTTTCTCACATAGAAGTTAAAGAAGTGTTGACTGAAAGGTGCTGCCTTAAGTCTAGTCTAGGAGTTCAGTTAGGCAGTAGTGTAAGTTCTAATCTGAGTGGGTTTGTACAAAGAGTTGAATAAATCAAAGTCTTCTAGTGAATCCTACCCGAGGGGGTAGAATGGGTGACATAGGAGCAGTTGAAGTCTCCGAACATCCATAAACATATCTTGTGTATTTTTCTTATTAACTATTGTTTTCAAACTATTTCGATCAGTCAGAGAATTCGTCAGTTCAGTTGTCACCATAACTGAACTGATGAATGCTAAAAATAATCTACCATTTTTAAGTTATTTAATTACACGGGATATACAAAATATATCAGTGTTTCTTAACGAAGGAGTATTTCGAGTGTTTTTCGCTTGGTTTTAACTCAAAACTCGATCTAATTCATCGGTGTATACATTCTTAGAACACGAGCTATTGCAGTTCACTGGAGAATATAGTGTTCCAAATGCCTTCAAAGGCAATAGCACACTCGATCCTTCACTACCATCTTTCTTCTTCACAAATAATACTGGTGCGCCCCATGGAGAATAACTAGGGCGAATAAAACCCTTGTCTAGCAATTCTTGAATTTGATCTTTTAATTTTTTCATTTCGGAATGTGCTAGATGATAAGTTGCTTTAGAAATAGGTACTATGCCCGGAATTAGTTCAATAAAGAATACCACCTCACGATCGAGTGGAATGCCAGAAACATCCTCGGGAAAGACGCTAGGAAAGTCTTTGACAATATCAACATCTTCCAACTTCTGACTGATAGGCGCATGTGCGGTAGTGACACATGCTAGAAAGGGTTGGCATCCACGTCTAATAAGCTTCCTCGCACACACAAAAGAGATAATGTGCAGCATTTGCTCGTTCCTTGCCGCCTCAAAGACAAAAGATTTACCACTGGGTGGTCGAATACACACTGATCGCTGACGGAAATCTATCGAAGCTCCATTCGCTGATAACCAATCCATACCGAGAATGATAACAAATTCAGGCATAGGGAGTACAATAAGATCGGCCCGAACCACATCTCTGAATAAACGAAGCTCCAGATTCTTGACAATTTTATACGTGAGCATTTGACCACCGGAAGGAATAGAAACTTTGAAACCCAATCTCATATCCTCAGGAATAATATTCAGTCATTTGATGAAGGTTTCAGATATGAAGAAATGTGTAGCTCCTGAATCTAGCAGTGCATAGGTAGCTACCCCTTGAATGATAATCCTCCATGCGACGAAAACGTCTTTTAAATCTTTTCGTGTTGAAGCTTAAGGAATTTCTATCATTATTTTCCAAAATTAAGTGAAGATTACGCGTTGATCTTAAGCATATCTTGAAAAATTACATTTTATCCCTTCAATTTTTCCAAAATTTTCATTTTAGCCCCCAAATTTTTTGAATAATTGCAATTTGACCCCATAAATTTTCGGATTTTTCAATTTTGGTCCCTCAATTTTTGGAAATTGCACATTTGGTCCTTAAGTTTTGGATAATTGCAATTAAGTCCCTAAACTTTCGGTTGATTGCATTCTAGTCCTCAAACGTTCAAAAATTACACTTTAGCCCCTAGATTTTTGGTTAACTGCATTTCGATCCCTTAAATATTTGGTACTTCCATTTTAGTCCTGAATTTTTTGGATATTTGCCTAATTGCCCCCAACAATATCTGAAATTGCATTTTAGACCCTCAAGAATTTCGAAACCCTTATAAAACCCTTAGTTATGATTTTTCTTTAAATTTTGGCCATAAACTTTTATTTGGAATTATTTCATCATTACATAAATTAAAGCTAAAAAATAAATACCAATTCTATGGTTTATAAAATCAAATCTTAATTTCCAACTAAGGTAGAGCATGCAACCTAATTTCCACTAGGTAAATCTTGATCCCAATTCATTTCTAATAACCAATTTAACATTTCATGCAATAGACAATATAAAAATGTTAAATGACTAGGTTACCCGTAATGAGCGTAGTGTCTGGCTCCTCTTCAGCTTCATCTGCATGCATAACATATGCTCTCCCCATAGTAGGTGCATTCTTCTTCGGACAATCAACAACTTTGTGCCTTTCCTCCTCGAATATGAAGCATCTAAAAGATCTCCACGTGCATTTGCCATAGTGTAAGGGATTGCACTCCTTGCATGTTTGCCGATCAGTAGGCTTTGGTGCTCCAGAAAGTGGTGGCTTTTGTGGTCCTTGCTTCTTGACTTGACCTTGGGGCTTTTGTGGCTCTTGAGGTTTAGGAGGACCCATGTATGGAATTTTATTTGGCTGCGAATTATTTTGGTGTTGCTGTCTCTTGCGCTGCATCTCAAAGTCAATTTCCTTCAAAGATTGCTCAGACTGAAATGCATAAGTGGTAGCAGTAGCATAATTCAAGGGACGCATCATCATCATGTTATGTCGTATGGTAGGTCGTAGAACATCCATGAAGTGTCTAAGCTTCTCCGCAGCATCCTTCGCAATAACGGGTACAAAGTGACAACTTCTATCAAATTTCCTCACAAATTCAGCAACAGTCGAGTCTCCCTGATGGAGGCTCATAAACTCCCTCTTCAGTCGCCCTCTAACATCAACAGTAAAATATTTCTCGTAGAATATCTCCTTGAATCGAGCCAAAGTAAGAGTAGCGATGTCAATACCATTCTCGGCTCATTCCCACCATAAAGAAGCATCATCCCTAAACATGTAAGTGGCACACCTCACACGGTCAGCATCCCCCAAATTCAGATAACGAAAGTGCACCTCGAGTGCACGAATCCAAGCCTCAGCAGCAAAGGGATCGGTGGTGCCAAAAAATTCCTTCGGCGCTATCCTTCGGAACTGATCATAAACATCGTGTTGTGGCCTAGGAGCATGCTAAAACTGCTCAAAGAAACGGGTCATGCGCTCAATTGCGCGAACATCAGCATCCCCATGAGGAGGTGGGGGTGGATTCTCTTGACGGTTCTCATTATTCTCAACCTGATTCTCCATAACAGGGGCACGTCTGGGAGACATTTTATCTGAACGTTTTCCAAATTCTAATATAACCAACATACTTTTAAATCTAAGTTTTCTAATCATGCAACATATTCTAATTTATTTTAGCAATTTAAGCATAAAAAGAATATTCTCAAAAAGCTACTAAACATGTGACATAAACATATAATTCATGTAATCATGCGGGTATCATCATAAAAAAAACATATAAAGCATGAAAACTTACAAATTTGAGGCTTGACGACTGAGTTTCTTGGCACTGATAATGGAACAACCCTTTATAGAACCATTGCTCTGATACCAACTGAAACATCCACTACTCGTTTTCTTAAAAAGTACTAGAATTTTTTTTTAAACCTTACTTAGCCATTCGGCCGAATCATACAAGAACTTATAAAGTATTTTGACACCATTTTAAAAATAAAACAACCAAATAATATTTGAAAAATCAAGGAAATAGTTCAAATCGTAAAATCGTCAAACATCTTACAAAACCTAAAAAGCAATATTTGAAAAGTATAGCCCATCAACATCAAACTCACCTCCATCGATCACACCTAGTGAGTATAAAGACTTAACACTCCATAATCTTGATAACAATATAATATGTATACAGATAACATGAAACTGTGAAAATAATTTTACGTAAAATAACATTTTCATGAAGATGAATAAACTTAAATATAAACATTTTCATATCAACATATTCATATTCATATTCATATTAAACGTATTCATATTCATTTTTCATTGAATTCAGATCGTTGATTGTGACTTTCGTATTCGTATTCGTATTGGGCGATGGATCCATCTACATGTAACCACAGTACTGGGTGACGGGGACATCAGCGAAACTCTCACCCGTCAACTGAGTGTTGGCTTTACATATTAACATATCATCATATCACGTGTTCGTATTTGTAACAATCCCTTCCCATCCTTCAACATTTCGTATTTCCATCACTTTATAAAAGCATGCATAATAATATCATTTTTCCTTCAAACCAAGCATGCAACATATCTTTTAAATGTCCATATTAAATCATAAAAATACATAAAAATTTAAAATAAACATTTTAACATATAAAATAGCAATCAAAGCACTGTCATGACGTTTACTAATTTCGAGGAGTAAAATTACCGTTTTACCCCAAGACGTAAAAATCCTCGAATTTGAGTTTTTCTTAATTCCATTGACTATAACATGTCCAAAATAATTATTTAAGTTTAAATTAAATTTCTCGTAATTTTATTTAGCTTAAATTCTAGACTTTTCAATTAATATTTAATTATTCTTTTTTAATGCATTTTAATATCAAATTAATTCAAACTTTAATATAAAATGCCCAAATTAAAAACTTAGACTTTTAATAATTATTTGGCCCTTGTGAACCATGACTTGACCCCCGTGAGCCATGTTTCAAATTAAATTCCATAAGAAACCCTAACTTGACCCATATGAGCCAACCTCGAGCCATCTCCAATTTTCATTGAGCCAAGCTCGGACCAACTCAAACCGAACCCTGATAAGCCCCTCCAAGAACCCTCTTGGACCTTGGAACCATAGGACTCGACCCCAAGTTGAAAACCGAAGCCCCCAAACCAGCACTTCAACCGGCCGGGAACTCCCACATAGACTAGGACTCTTGTTTTCTTGATTAGCCACTTAACCCACGAGTCAGACCCTTACCCTGACCCTTGTGCACCAACTTAGGACCCTAAGGACCTAAACTAGCCTAGTCCAAAGCCACTTGGCCGAGCCAATTCTCCCTGCACACGCTGTTGTACCCTGCGCGTCCCCATGATGCTTCTAGGGTTGGAGTCCTAGCTTGCTAGGACTCCTTCCTAGCCATGGTGCTCAAGTCCTAGCATGGCTAGGACTCTCTCCCTGACTCATACATGACCCTATCCAGTCCTGGTCCCAATCGAGACCAAGCCAAGCAGCAAACCCCATAAATCGAGCCCCTCGATCAACATGACAGAAAAGTGGTTCCAGCTTGTTTGGTTCATGATTGCAGCGTGTTTGTGTGGTTATAGGACCCTAAACTCGTGTAAGGACAACCTTAATAAATCCCATAACCATGGCAGCCCCTTAACAACATAATATACATGTTTTGGATCATAAACCATGTTTTAAAAATCATATAAAATGCATATACGAAAATCTAACAAAGTGTCCCTTGTTTTTCATGCAAAACATGTTCAAAAAAAATACTATGGTGCGATGGATGAGTAAAGGGAAGAGTATGGCATGCCTTTGCGTTATTAACGCACGATTAAACGTTTGACGATTGAAGGACGACGACGAGGGAACGACGGCTTGAAAAACGTAGCAACTTACGATGCTTTTCCTTGAAGAATTGTTTGAGTGCCGTGTATGCTTGGGGAGAAAGGAGTTTGTGTGTTTTAGGGGAGTGAGGCGTGGATTTGAGGGTGCGGGGAAGGGTTTGGTACTTTAAATAATTAATTAAAAACACTAACAAAGTTTAGGACCATTAGGGGAGTCAATTAGGTCCATTAGTTCTTAATTAAAATCTTTGGTTTAATAAATTTTATGAAATTATTAGCCGGATTGCCAACACGTTCGTATTTTTGTTGAAAATCCAACACCGATAAAATTTACGTCCTAGCGTATAAAATCACTTCAAAAACCCATTATTTTCAAAAATAAGAAAAAGTATCAACCATATTTTAAATAATTAAAAACACTTATTTAATAAAAACATTTTTAATTTTCAGTCATCGGTCTCCATTCCTCGATCGCAACTCGAATAACCCTTAAAAATACATTTTAATGCATATGATTAGAAAAACTACTAAAACATCGTATAAACATATCACATAACCAATTGGGCAATTAAAATCAATTAATAAACCATTTTTCATATTCCTTAGATTTGCATGCAGTTGGATTACGTCGTCTTAATTTTGGACCTTACAATTCCTCTCCCCTTAAATAAAATTTCGCACTCGAAATTAGAACTTATCGAATAGCTCTAGGTAGCAACTCCTCAAGACCCTCTCGGTTTCCCAAGTAGCTTCTTCTTCCGAGTGATTCAGCCACTTGACCTTGACCATTGGAATGACTTTGTTTCAGATTCTTCTTTCTTGCCTTCCCATGATTTGGACAGGTCTTTCTTCATATTACAATGTCTCATATCATAATTATGAATATTTAAGAACATGATCGATAGGTATAACAATGTGATGTACCATAATTATGAATATTGAGGATATTTTTGGAAAATTTATAGGATTAAGGAGCTCAAAAAAACATTTGGAGGAATGGAGAGTGAAGAGAAAGTAATGTTTGGGAATGTGTAGCTATTAATAGTTTGCCTTTATTATAACTTGTGCATTAATGTTAGGGGTAATTTGGAAATTTCACTATATTAAAAAAATTATTCTTCACATACTAAAATCGTACCAAACAATACATGCATTAGAGAAGGTCCGAGTAGTCTATGGAGATCTAGGTAACCGACTAATATTAAATAATGAAAATTACAAACTAAATGATTTGTTACTTGCATGGCAAAACAAAGTGAGTGGCATCAAGAGGTACCATACGTGTAGAACTCAAAATCAGTACACGTAAAACATGTGCATTTATTTAAATTTAAAAAAATATTTATTTAAGTTTAAAATGAATTTTTAAATTATGGAGTATTTTATTCTATTATAATTAATATTTTATTTTCCCTTAATTGTGGTGCAACTTTTGTAAATTTAGGAATATTTTATATATTTGTTTTCAAGCCTCGAGTAGTCTAAATTTTATTTGGACTACACCATATATTGATTAATTAGTTTAAACATAATCAATATATTTAAATTATTCCTAAATTACCCTCAATCCATTCCACTTGCCTCCAATTGCAAGACTTTGTCCAAGTCTTCTCCGGAAGAAAAATTCATTTCCATCAATTCTCCTCCATTTCCCCTCATTTATTTCCCTTCTCTCCTCAAGTGTTCTTGAGCTCCATTTCCATCTATTCTACCATTAGAAAATAGCAAGAAGCTCTAAATTTCTTCCTCGTGTCCGGATCGTCGAGATTTGCGAGATTTCCTACGTTTCAAGACCAAAGGCATGTATAATCTTTCGTTTTATGCATCGATCTTGTCATAGTAGATATTTTGATGTATGTTATGCGTAAAAGTTTAATTATTATGAGCAAAGTTTGAGCGATTATGCATTGAATCGATTTCTGAGGTATTTTAGATCTCAAAAAGACGTTTTACTGTAATTTCGGTTCCTGTGTAATTTCGGTTCATTTTCTGAAAATATTGTCAACATATAAAACGTACAACTGTTTGATACCTTCAATTTGATATAAAATTCGTTATTTTCGGACAAAAAACGAGTGAGTTATGGTTATTTTCGTGTGACTGCTCAAACCTTTGATCTTATGAAAATGATGTTCATCATGTTCTTGAAGTTATTTGTTGCAGACTTTGTTGGGTACCGCCGGGCTTGTGCTACTACATTTAGATATGTTGTGAGATGTGTTTAGGTGTTATTTGGTGGTTCTTTTGGGTCGGGTCGATTTGATATAAAATTCGTAATTTTCAGACAAGAAACGAGTGAGTTATGTTTATTTTCGTGTGACTGCTCAAACCTTTGATCTTATGAAAATGATGTTCATCATTTTCTTGAAGTTATTTGTTGCAGGCTTCGTTGGGTACCGCCGGGCTTGAGCTACTACATTTAGATATGTTGTGAGATGTGTTTAGGTGTTATTTGGTGGTTCGTTTGGGTCGAGATTGGCTTGAGATGTAATAGAAGTCGTAGGAAGCGAAACGATGTCGAATTACGGGTTATTGTGTATTGAAGTTGTTTGACGATGCTTGGGGATGTTTGGGGTGTTTGTACGGGTTCGAATCAATGTAATAACATCTAAGGATGAGTCTTGAGGTGTTGGTTCATGGTCCTTAGGCTTGGGTTGGAAGAATGAATCATTAAGTTAGTGAATTTCCAAGTCCAGAGGCTTCACGGACCCCTTCCCGAACCTCGACACGGAGTCCGTGTCCGTTTTTCTTCAAAAACAAGAAATTTTCGTGCCTACCCGGACCCCTACACGGGGTCCGTGTACCCCCATCTTTAAAATATATATATATATATATTTTAGAATTTGCTTCGGGGTTCTATATCATGGTTTAGTACGATGGTTAAAATATATTTATGTAAAAATATAGGATTTGTTTTGGGGTTCTATATAATGGCTTAGTACGATTATTAAACGATGTCAAGTTCCGAGAGCTCTAGAATGTCATAAGCCATTTATTTACTTCGGTGCTGAGAACGAGTACCTACGTCTAAGCTATGAAAGATAAGTGTTTGAACTCATGTTAGTATGTTGCAGCAGCGGCCCCAAGCGAAGTCCAACGAATCCCTCAACGCCAAGTAAGTATGTTCGACGTGCAAAAAAAAATATTTTAAGTTTTGAGGTATGCTAAATGTCTCGTGACCAAATTATGAATGGGTTTGGAAGTTGGTGAACGTGGCCGAGGACCTCTCCACCCCGTTAAAGCATGAATGGGTTTAGATCAGGATTGAGAAGCGTTAAAGCATGATCGGGGACCAATCCACCCGTTAAGGCATGAACAGGGATATCATGTATGTGACAGTGGATCTTCCCTGTCAGCCCAGTACTGTGGTTTAGTCTGATCAGACGTATTTATGTATGGGTCACTTGCTTTGAAACATTCCTCTACGCAAAATGATGTAGTTTATGAATGTTTAAGTATGTACAATTATGCAAGCATGTTTAAGAAAAGTCTTATGATGATGGCACGTCTATGTTTATGTATGTATGTACAAGTTTCAAGTATGTTAGGTTCAGGCTTTTAAGTATGAAAGTTCAAGTTTCAAGTACGTACGCTCTATTTTAAAGTTGCATGTGGTTTTATTACGTATTACTCGTTACTCTCAGTTTATAAATGTTGAGTCTTTAGACTCACTAGACTTGATCGATGCAGGTGAGGATGCATTTGAGGAGACGAGGGGTGAGGATCAGTGAGCTGGCTTGGACTGAGCGGGAGGCTAAATCCGAGGACCGCCCATGTTTTAAGATTTTATGCAAGTTCAATTATTATGATTTTAAGGAGTGGTGTTTTCAATGTTTTAAACGTTTACTTATCGCAACTTGTTGGTAGTTGTTTTATTATAAATATTTTAGACGAGCAATTATTTATTAACGAAGTTTGATAATTTCAAATTATTTAAGAAAATTTTTATTTTGCAGCAAATTTAAAGTAGTTATTGTTACAATACGAAAACACTTCGAGACTCAAGAGGCTCAAGTCAGTAGTTGCTCGATAAAAATACCAAAGATCTAGAGATTTTACTGCTAATAAAAGAGCATATATATACCTCAAGAATGTGGAGTATTCGTTATTATAGACTTTTGCAATTTTTATTTCATATTTTAATATATGTGGTCCTAATTATATTTATGAGATCTCTTAAAATATCTCAATTAGTAATTAATTAAAAATTCAAGTCCAATAAGCTAAATAATTAATTTGGGTAATAACCATAACCTATTGGATATGAATGGGAATTTTTAATAAATACTATCAATACTAGCACAAATTATGTGGGCATAGATTTAGTGTTTTGGGTTCGATATTTTTAATTTTAAGTAATTTTATTGGAAAAAGACTACAAATTATACTAGAAGATGATATGTTTAAAAGACTGATTATGTTAAGATCGGGTTATAGTTTAAAGAGGTTGAATAAATTCTTTAGGAAAAATTTCTTCTAAACCCTGTCAAATAGTGTGACTGCCTTGATGTTGTTAAGTGTTAAGACTAGATTTTCTCAACTCTTAAGAAACGGTTGAATCAAAAATTGTGTGAAAACAGTCCGATGAATCTTGTGGCTACTTTATACTCAAAGAAGGATATTCAAATAAGGTTATTTAAACAAGACAAGTAAACGCAGTATGGAAATTACACAAGTACTATTTATGCTCGGAGAAACAAGTTCCTACGTCATCCCTTCTTCTACTTATAAAAGGATTTCACTATAAGACTTTAGTTTTACAAAACTCGTAACAACTCGCTTAAAGTTTAAGACTTATCTGCAGCCTAAATTGAAACTTGAAACAACCCTTAAATTGTGCATTAATGCGATACTGCTGAAAAATACATCTTTTAAAAATATAATCGTAATCATATAACAGATAAAATACTGCAGTTTAAAAATTTTAAAACAATTATGAATGACTAAAAATCAAGATAAACAAGACTAAAAATCACGATAACCAAAAACATAATAAAATGAATAAGTAAAAATATTCATGTCCACTACTGTCTCAAATCATGATGTGGGAAAATATGTGGTCCTCGGGTTCTCGTGCGCACAGCCAGCCTCGCCTACTCAGACTTCGGCACCTCCAGCCTCCTCATCAACAAACTCACATGCATCATTCACACCTAGTGAGTCTAAATACTCAACACACCTGTAACGTTAATAGCAAATACATATACATAAGAAGCAATAGTGAAAAGTGTTTTAATAAAATACGCTTCATGATCTTAAAACGTAAATGTAAACATATCGTAAAAGCATAACGTGTCAAGACATCTCATCTTATCATCATATATATATATATTTACTTTAATCGAATTCAGTTAATTAGTTGTGATTTTCGAATCAGCTCAAATCGTATCAGCTCTATCATATGAGCTCTATTCGATAGATCCATCTACATAAAACCGTGGTACCCGGCGACAGGGACATCAGCGACAGTATTACCCATCCACTAAGCCCTGACCATACATTTCATTGTATACATATATCGTAAGTCACAAACAATTCTCATCCTTCAAAAACATCATTATTTTCTTCACTTATCAAAATCATGCATATACGTAATTTTCCTTAATATCAAGCATGTAACATATTTTTCATAATTTGATAAAAAATCATATATGTGGTACATAAACATTTAAAAACATGTAAATCATGTTTATGGCGCTGTCAGGACTAAAAACTCGACCCGTGTGCAAAATGACAATTTTGCCCTTGGAAACCCAAAATGACAGTCCCCTGGACCTCTAAATATCGACCCGAAACTTATCAAACTCCTTAAAACATCCTAAAAAGTATTTATGAGCAATTCTTAGACGTAAACTCGAGTCTGTTTTAAAACTTAAACGATTCGTTTTAAAACTTGGACCGTTGTCTCGGTTTTAACCCGAATCAACCAGAAACTCACCAAATCTTTCCAAACTTAAACCACAACTTAGTAACACAATACCAGGCCTTCAACCACCCAATTCTAACAACTTATGACCTTCAAAACCTAGCTGTAACTTGCTGAACTTTTTCTGCACCAAGGTGCCCGAAAACCCTAATTAACTCCAAAGCCAACTTATGCCCAAGTTCGATCCTATCCCAACACCAGAACCCACCAGGTACCCTAGGACGTTGACCAGACCCTCCTGGACCCATACAATCACTTCCAGTAGCCCCACGCAGCAATCCGTGCGGCCATCGCTCCAAAAATGTGAACCCGACGAATTCTAAGCTAGCGACCTGACCAAGGACCACTACTAGCTGTGTACCGACCACCTAAGACCATGACACAGACCCTCTCTGGTCTGAACCATGGCCTGTAGTAGGCCTGGACACATCCATGAACACACACACCCCAATCGAACCCTAAAACGCCCATTAACAACATCACTCGCTCAGCCCCTTCACAACTCTCTCTAGACTTGTTTCTAACACATCAAAACACTCCCAACCTGCTGTAACACATGTACTGTATTCTAAGCCTGGTAGCTCCATCAAAACAGAGAGGAAAAACGTGAACCTCAAGACTTGGGGTTCGGTTTCATCATGTACATGCTTTCAAAACTCGTAAAAACGTTAACTCTTCAACAAGTCATGCATAAACAATCGAAAACACGTAATATAGAGTGAAATATGAGAAAAAAAAATTTTGGTCGTGCATTTGCATTTAAACACTCGAAAACTCGAAGACCTATGCGTAGAACGTGTACCGGAGAAGCGGGAGATGATTATCTTTGAAACCTTTGAAGAAAATCGATGGTGGCTGTTGATTTCTTACGTGATAATGCTGAAGAGAGGGAGAGTGTGGCCGAGTGTTTCGGAGTGTAGGGTTAGGGTTTAGGTGGTGGTTTAATATAATATGCAATGTATAATGGGACCTTAATTAAAATTATTAAGTTTAAAAAGTATATTAGGCCCATTAAAATGCATGTTTAATTATTATCATGCATTTTAAATCATGATTAATCATGGAGAGGTGTTTATTGCATGGTTTGTTAAGATTTCATGCATTAGAGCTTTAAGTTGCATTTCGCGCTCGAACGAGTAACGGAGATCGGGGATAATCAGGAAGATTTTTTTATTAAATAATTATTTTTAGTTATTTAATATATGGTGTAATTAAGTGTGATTTTTGAAAATGGGCCCTGTTTGAGTATTTTTAATCGCCGGGTCATATTTTTATCGGTACGTAAATTTTAACGATTCGGATGACTTTTTGAAGGTTCGGGAAATATTTTCAAAAACGTACCAAAACGAAATATTTTTCAGTAGTATTTTTCGGACTCGATGGGGTTATTTTATTTCATAATGGGCCTAATATCCTTTTTAAAATTAATTATTTTAATTAAGGGCCCATATACATTGCATATTATATTAAACCACCACCTAAACCCTAATCCTACACTCCTAAGCACTCGGCCGCCCTCTCCCTCTCTTGCAGCATAATTATCACGTAAGAAATCAGCAGCCACCATCGATTTTATTCAAAGGTTTCAAAGATAATAATCTCCCGCTTCTCCGGTACACGTTCTACGCATAGATCTTCGAGTTTTTGAGCGTTTAAATGCAAAGGCACTACCAAAACTTTTGTTTTCTCATATTTCACACTATATTACATGTTTTCAATTGTTTATGCATGACATGTTGAAGAGTTAACGTTTTTATGAGTTTTGAATGCATGTACATGAAGAAACCGAACCCCATGTCTTGAGGTTCACGTTTTTCCTCTTGGTTTGATGGAGCTGCCAGGCTTAGAATACGAGACATGTGTTACAGCATTTTTGTTGTGTTTTGATGCGTTAGAAACAAGTCTGAATGGAGTTTTGAAGGAGCCGAGCGAGTGATGTTGTTCATAGGCATTTTAGGGTTCGATTGGTGTGTGTGGGTTCATGGCTGTGTGCGGGACTACACCAGGCCGTGGTTCAGACCAGGGAGGGTCTGAGTCATGGTCTTAGGTGGTCGGAGCACAGCTGGTAGTGGTTCTTGGTCAGGTCGCTAGCTTAGCATTCGTTTGGTTCACGTTTTTGGAGTGATGGCCGCGCGGCTACTTGCGTGGGACTACTGGCCATATGATTGTTTGGGTCCATGAGGGTCTGGTCGAGGTCCTAGAGTAGCTGGTGGGGTATGGTTCGGGCTGGTGTTGGGCTAGGATTGAACTAGGGCATAAGTTGGCTTAGGAGTTAATTAGGGTTTTCGTGTACCTTGGTGCAGAAAAAGTTCAGCAAGTTCCAGCTAGGTTTTTAAGGTCATAAGTGGCTCAAATTTGGTGGTTGAAGTCCTGGTCTTGTGTAACTAAGTTGTGGTTTAAGTTTGGAAATATTTGGTTGAGTTTCGGGTTGATTCAGGTTAAAACCGAGACCTCGGTCCAAGTTTTAAAACAAATCATGTAAGTTTTGAAAAGGACTCGAGTTTACATCTGAGAATTGCTCATAAATATGTTTTAGTATGTTTTAAGGAGTTTGATAAGCTTCGGGTCGAAATTTAGAGGTTCAGGGGTAAAAATGTCATTTTAGATTTCCAAGGGCAAAATAGTCATTTTGCACTCGGGTCGAGTTTTTAGTCCTGACAGCGCCCTAAACACGATTTTACATGTTTTTAAATGTTTGTGTACCACGTATATGCCTTTTTATGAAATTATGAAAAATATGTTGCATGCTTGATTTTCAGAAAAATTATGTATATGCATGATTTTGATAAGTGATGATAATAATGATGTTTTTGAAGGATGAGAATTGATTGTGACTGACAATATATATATATATATATATATATATATATATATATATATATACGATGAGCTGTATGGTCAGGGCTCAGTGGATGGGAAATTAGCTCAATTGGTACAAAGTCTCTTTGAACTATGTACTTATGCCAGGAGGTCATGGGTTCGAGACTTGGGGAGGTACCACTCCACCAACCTGGTGTGGAGAAACCTATGAGTAATGATGCATGGGAAAGCTCGTGAGGGAAAAGGCCCTAGTGGGAACCCAAGACAGGAAAGGCCCCCGAGGGAGCTCAAGATCGGGATAGTCTATGGTCGTTACAAAAAAAATGCGCCTTTTTTGTAACGATCATGAGCCATTATGCTGAATTAACATGGGCTTTGGCCCATACCCATGCACCACTACTGGTCATGGGTCGTTAGGATGGTCTAGCATGAGCCCTAGCCCATGCACCATCACTCATAGAATATTCCACCCCTGGAAAGTGGTTTCTTTCGCCTCCCCCAACACTTAAACCCTGGACCTCCAAGCTTAAATACCTAGACTCCTAAAGTGTTGGTACCAGTTGGGCATGGGCTAAGGCTCATGATGGACCATCCTAACGACCCATGACCAGTAGTGGTGCATGAGTATGGGTCGAGACCGATGTTGGTTCAGCCTAATGACCCATTATCGTTACAAAACTCATAGTAACTTAAACGGTTGAGACACACAGTCTAACAATAATACAACAACTAAAGAAATGGATCATCTGATTCAAACTGTAGAACAACTCTTCAAACATTCTATACAGAAACGGTTGAGTGTTTTGACATAGGCCCTTGATGATCCTTGAAGATCTGATAAATGTTCTTTGATGCGAAGCATGATGAGCAGTAGTTACTAATAATTACGAGTGCTCGGAAATCTTTTCAAAGAATGTTAGCTTGAATGTGTGTTTTGTGAGTTTTTGTATCTTCAACTCTTTTTAGTATCCTCTATTTATAGTACATTTTTAATTTACCCGTTCAACGATAACTTGTACTGTTTCTCGACAATATGGACATGTAGAGCTCAAAATCAGTATACATAAAACCCATGCATTTATTTAATTGTTAAATTATTTAATTAAATATAAAATGATTTTAGCAATGCATTATTTAAGAATTTGCATTATTTTAAATTATTTATGTTTTTGTGATGCACGTTAAAATGACTTCTTGAGTTTCATGTTTCAGGCGATTACTCGATGTGGGATCGAGGAAAAGAGACCGACGACGATTTTGGCGATTTTAAAATGTATTATTTTATTTTAATTTAGAAATAGGGCATTTTAAATGATTTATATAGTTTTTAGTAATTTACAAGTCTAATTTAATTATTAAGTGATTTTATGATATTAAACTTTTAAAGATTTGTCACTTGTACATTTTCTTTTAAATTAAGAGATTTTAGAAAAGTTAGTAGGGGTTAGCATTTTAATTAGCATGTTAATTGGGTAATTAAGCAATTTTATATCCTTAATTAAATTAAAACTCACGCACACACACTTCTGCACACACACACACACACATTTCATCACCTTCTCTTTTCATTTTTTTAAAGAAAAACCTAGGGTTCTAAGTGTAGCAGCAGCTGCCCCCTTTCTCTGCAATTTTCCAGCAATCCATCGCCCATTTTTCTTCAAGAAAATCGTGCCACGTTCGTCCGTACCTTCCGCGCTTCTGTATCGTCGTTTCAGAATTTTTAAAGATCAAAGGCATGTATATTCTATTGTTTCTGCATCGATCTCGTCATATTATGTGTTGTGAAAATCCATGTATGTTGTAAAAAGTTTAAGCAAAAACATTTGAAATGATTTTTGGATCAAAATTTTTAGATCTAAAAACATGTCTGCTGTCATTTCGATTACTGCGAAAATTCGGTCGATGTTCTGGAAAGTTTTTCAACATATAAAACGTAGTAATTTTTGATACATTCGATTTTGATAGTAAATTCGTAATTTTTGGACAAGAAATGAGTGAGTTATGATTGTTTTCGTAGGACTGCTCAATCTGCGATTTTATGAAATTGCGTTCTTAACGTGTTCTTGAAGTTTATTTGTTGCAGGCTTCGTTGGGGACCATTGGCTGATCGCTGCTGCGTTAAGATAACTTGAGTATGAGGATGAGATGATTTTTTGTGCTTCTTTTCGTGTCGATAGGCACTTGGTTGCACTAGAAGTTGTAGGAAACGTTTGGTGTCAATATGTTGTCTTCATGGGTTGGGTTGCGTTGTTCGTTGTGCGTCGTTGTTTTTGGGTGTTTTTTGAGATTGAAACATTGTCATAGAGTCCTAGGATGAGTCTTGTTGCATCGGATGGAGTCGTTTGAGCATGACTTTTAAAATTGCATCAAAATGTGTTCTTTTGGTTGGTTGTACGTCGGGTTAGCGCCGCAGCGCTCACCAGGGAGCACCGCAGCGCCCGTTTTGAACAATTCTAGCGCCGCGGCGCCGCTAGCGCCCTTGTGGCGCCACAGTGCTAGACCTGTGACCTGGCTGTTAGAGTAGGTGCACGTCGAGCCAAGTGTTGGCCGAGTGTTCGCAATGAAACTCTATGTATAAACAGTCTTTAATTTAATAATATTTGAAATTATTATTTTGGCACTTCTTTATCAGTATACACATGCTAGTTGCATAGATAAAGTCCTTGAATATACAAATAGTAGAAAGAATATGAGATGCTCATATGATAAGTATCATGAAACTCATATTTGGAATACTGTATATTCTAAACAGTTTCTAGTCGATTCAGCCGCCACTAAGAAGGATATAGGTCGCTCGAGTTTGAGACTAGTATCTGCGATGTGAGTACCATGTTTCATTGGTAGGGGACATTGTGATCTCCGAATATGCAGATAGGTGCTCCTTGTAGAGTGCACTAAACAACCCTCCATAAAGGACTTTCCAAGTGGTTCTCACTTATCGAGTGGAAACGTCCTAGTTTATGGTTGTACACCATTAGTCCTTATGACCCGGGACAACATTGAGACTCTATGTGCTAGCATTACACTTTGACTTGTTTACCGACTCTCGTGGGGTCATCAGGAGGCAAGGTTTGGTGTTTTGTCGAAACACATAGGAGTCGATGCATTCTAGTCGGGGATTCACCGCATACCTTCAGGTATGGATATCCTATGTGAAATCATGTGTATGTAGTATGAAATCTCTTATCAGAAAATGGTGGTAATTATGAAATGGGTTTCATAGATTACACCATCGATGCAACTACGACATGACACATAGTATTGATTCATTGACAACTCTCGATATACCAATGGTTGTCGAATCGGTCGGGATATATGAGTTGAAGGGACCGTACTGTACGCTATCCATAATTGAATGGTTCTTGCAGGCAATATCATTTGATACCTAGGGAATCATGTAAGCGATGCTGCTTGGCGTTTAACATGATTGGTTGGGTACTATCATACTTGAGTTCTGATATTCTTGTTATCAAGGAGTTGATAAGTAAGAATGGAGCAATTGGGGTATGCTCGTATAAGGACATGTTTAGTCCGAATCACATGGAGATGTGAACCCACGGCTAGTTGTATAAATGAACCATTGAGGGCCACACAAGTGCTAGCTTTCTAGATCCCGATAAGAAGTAAAATAGTTCAATGTGTTGAACGGCTTATAAAGGAGTTTATAAGCGTAAGGAAAATTAGAAGTATGACTACTATAAGCAGAATGTAACTTTTAATTTGAGAAAGTGTTCCTAAATTAAAAGTTGGCCAAACAAATAATGTATTTGAAAATTGTGATTTTCATAAACATTATTATGAATTAAATTAAATTAATTCAAGTGTTGAATTAATTAAACACTAGTGGACCTAGTAGAGTCCAAATAATTAAATTAATTCAAGTGTTGGATTAATTAAATAACATTGGGCCTTGTAGAGCTCAATTTGAAATAATTATTAAACTAGTGGGCTTGAGTAAAATCAAGTAAACTTTAAATGGACTCAAATATGTTTGGGACATTTAAATAAAAGTCCATGGGTCTTGTAATTGTTACAAGCCCAAGTCAAAAGCATGCTTGGGAGGTGATGAGTTGGGGAATACTTTTCATTAAAAAATTGCATGGCATGCAAATACTACTTTTACTTTTTCACACACCAAGATAACTCATTCACTCCTTCCCTCCCATCTCACATGGCCGAAAATTGCACGTCATTCTCCTTCAATTTTTCTCTCATTTTTCTTTTTCAATTGTTGAGGAAAAAAAACACTTCTATTTGAAAAATCCTTTTATTTTTCTAGTGCAAAATAAGAGGGGTTCTAGCTAGTTGGTGGTGGGCATAATTTTGGAGCAAGGAGAGCTTGAAGATTGTCTTGCCATCAAGAGCTTAGTTGTATATCAACTAAGTTGGAGCCAACATCAATCTTTTAAGATTGATAGGTATATTTTCTAAAACACCCTATGTATGACATATTTCGTGTTTTTGTATTTGCTACACACTAGTACATTAGGGTGCTCGGTTTTCTTGTTGAAAAACATTTTTAAAACTTCTGTTGCGTTAAAGGGCACCTTAATCGATCCTCTTTCAAGTGGTATCAGAGCTAAGGATACTATTTTGTGTAGCTTATACAAGATATTATATTGAGGTCGATTTCTAACCGTATGAGATGATTTTTTGCAACAAAAACAAGGCTATGAAAAGTGGATTTCGGACAGCTTGTTGCTGCCCATTTTGGGCAGCTCGGACTGCCCGTGGGGCTGCCCATTTCGGGCAGCAAAGGCAGCCCGAGGGGCTGCCCGAACCCCTCTATTAAAATAAAAAAAGAAAATGTTTTTTGTTGGCCGGAATCCGACGACGGAGCTCTGGCGACGACGATGACGACTAGGTTTTCCAAAAGTGTTTTGGAATATCAAAGTGTCATGGGCCTTGAAGTTGTTGGGCCATTAGATGGCTAATACAATTTATGAATTTAAATGGGCCAAAATATTTTTGGTGAAAAATAATTTTTTGGGCCCTTAAGTTTAAATCCACAAAATTTGTACATATTTTCTCATGAAATAAATAATTGTAGTTGGGCTTTAATATTTATAGTAAATTGTGATTTATAAGAAATTCGGTTATAAATAAATTAATTAGAAAGTAGACAAAGGAGTTTGTATACTTTGTTAATTTAGTTTACAATCGTGGCGGTTAGTGATTGGATCAAGATATATAATATTGGATCAATTAATTATTGTGATAAATAATTGATGGTGTATGATATGTGATATTATGCATGAAGGATGATCAAAAGCCCAAGCCCAATTTGTTAGGTGTATGCTATGATATTTTGTGTTGAATGATTGTAATAATTATCAATTTATAAAGTGGGCTTGGTTTATGGCCCGTTCCCACCCCATGAGATGTATCCATATTTTCCATGGATATTTATTTGTAAATATTAGAATAGTGCAAGATCAAGATTGGAAGATGGTGTCCTTGATGATTATGAAGATCGAAGACATGTAAATATTGGAAGCTTATGTAATAGTTGCATTTGCATCCTATGCATTTTCCTAGGATTGTTGGACCTAGGCCCGTGCTTAGCTCACACGGGCCATTAGTTTTGGGGCGATTGATCATCCTTGTTTTGTTTACTGTTTATAATATATTCATGATATGTTATAAATAAAGATTATGTGCGTTATTATTATGAAAAATAACAAAGTTGCATTAATCCGGCAAACATACGATCAAACATGGCGAGTTTTTAAATAAAATTAATGATGAGACCTTTCAAAATTAAAAAACCCTCATTTTGAATAAGATTCAAAATTAATATCAAGCCCGAAAAGGGGAATTATAAAGTTGTTTATAATTTCCATGTCTTCCATCGACAATGGGTGCATGATGAACGCTACCCGTGCTCGGGGCTCGGCTCATATTATTGGGGGGCCCTGGGTACCGGAAAGCTGTGACATCCATTGACATGGTGATGTGAACTACGTGGAACTCCCATGATTTCGGCTCATATTATTGAGGGAACTCATGGCGATCGTCCATTAAGGTTCAACATCGATGGGTAAGGCTTGACACGTAAAGATGAACGACGTCATATTATTGGGTCCTAATGAAACGTGAGACAAAAGTTTACGTAGAGGGTTGCATAGTGATGCAATTGGAAACTACCTTTTAGGAATTATGATTGGCTGATATTATTCGGGATCATAATTCGCTAATTGGACCTTGCGTACCTACTGAGAAAAGGAGTTTCCCGTTTTTACTATAGGGTAGTGAAAGATGTCAAAACAGTGGGAGTAAAAATTTATAAAGTAAAAGTCAATACTTTATATCTTACTAAATATTTTAAAATAGTCATTAACATTTATCTATTTTACTTTTCAATACTTTTTGACAATTTCTTCGATTCGCAATCCGCTATCTGTAATACTCGAAAAACACATATTAACCGGACCTAATTACCTCAATTGGCTAAGAAATCTGAAAATCGTCTTGAATTCGGAAAGGATAGCGTATACACTTACTAAGTCGTCCCCTGTTGAGGCTCCGACTGGCTGCACTCCTGAGGAATTGCAGACTTACAAGGAATGGTGTGACCATGACTTGAAAGCCAAGTGTTATATGCAGGCTTCTATGAAAGATGAGAAGTCGGTTCTTTATGTGGGCTCTTCATCTGGTACGAAGACTGGTCCACCTGGGAGGGAAAGAAGCGTTCTTTCCAATGTCCCAAGAAGAACGTGCCCTTGAAGAGGCAAGCTCCGAATCCTGTTGTGGCAGCTACACCAGTAAAGGCTGACAAGACTGCTGATATTTATCATCACTGCAAAATGCCTGGACATTGAAGGCGTAACTGCAGATAATATCTTGCCCAGAAGAGTTCTGGAAACGGTATGTTCTATATTGAAGTAAACATTTCAATTAACTCTATTTCTTGGGTATTGGATACCGGCTGTGGTTCACATCTCTGTAATGATTTACAGAGGATGGTAAGAAGTAGTAGACTTAGAGAAGGTGAGACCATCTTGAGGTTGGGCAATGGAGCAAGAGTTGCTGCCAAGGCCGTGGGAAATGTTTACCTATTGTTGAACAATGATTTTAAGTTGATTTTAAGATATTTTTTGTTTGTACCTGATTTGGTGAAAAACATTGTTTCCATTTCTATGCTTGATAAAGATGGATATTCTTGTTTATTTAGCAAAGGTGTTTGCAATATTTACAAGAATGAATGTTTAATTAGTACTTGAGAACTTGAAAACGATCTCTATAACTTAAAATTGAAAGATATTCCACTAAACAATTTCCTAGCAATAACAACAACAAACAAGCGAAAGCAAGATACTCTTAATACGGCACAATTATGGCATGCTCGATTAGGACATTTTTTCCTAAGAAGGATGAACAAGCTAGTGGGGGTGGGCATGTTTGATATATCTGATATTAATGCTCTCACGACTTGTGAATCCTGTCTAAAAGGAAAGATGACCAAAATTCCCTTTAAGGGCCACGTGGAGCGAGCCAAAGGGTTATTTGATTTGATCCATACCAATGTGTGCGGTCCGCTTAGCATCACCACTAAGCATGGACATGCCTACTTCATCACCTTTACCGATGACTTTTCGAGGTATGGATATGTGTATTTGATGAAATACAAGTCTGAAGCCTTTGAAAGGTTCAAAGAATTCAGAAGTGAAGTAGAGAAACAGTTGGGACGAAGCATCAAGAGACTTCGATCGGATCGAGGTGGTGAGTACTTGAGTGCCGAGTTCCAAGAGTATCTTAGGGAGAATGGGATTCTCTCGCAGTGGACTCCGCCTGCTACACCACAGTTGAATGGTGTTTCAGAGCGTCGTAATCGGACTTTGATGGACATGGTTAGGTCTATGATGGGGTTCACGGAGTTGTCGCCATCCTTTTGGGGATATGCGCTTGAGACAGCAGAACTGTTGTTGAACAATGTCCATTCAAAGGCAGTTGATAAGACACCATATGAAATATGGATGGGTAAGCCTCCCAAGTATTCATATCTTAAAATATGGGGGTGCCCTGCTTATGTGAAGCAGGTAGTGGGAGATAAATTGGATAGTCGATCCATTTTATGTTACTTTGTGGGATATCCAAAGAATTCGGTTGGATATTATTTCTATCATCCCCAAGAAACAAAGGTGTTTGTTTCTAGGAATGCAACCTTTTTGGAAAAGAAATTTCTATTGGATAGAAAAGGGGAGATGATAGAACTCGAAAAGGTTCGAGAGACACCCACAATTGAAGAACCCACACCCGAAGAGCCAAGAGAGGAGATACAAGCTCCTAGAAGATCCGAGAGAGTCTCGAGACCACCTATGAGGTATGGTCTGCTTCTTGAAGAGGGCCATGATGAGCCTAACCATGGATGTGATCCAAGGACCTTCAAGGAAGCGTTATCTGATGCCGATTCATCCAAGTGGCTTGAAGCAATGGAATTGAGATGAATTTCATGCATTCGAACCAAGTGTGGAATCTCGTGGATCCACCTGAGGGAATTGTTCCCATAGGGTGTAAATGGATTTACAAGAGGAAACATGGGGCGGATGGGAAGGTATTGACCTTCAAGGCGCGATTGGTGGCAAAAGGATATACTCAAAGAAAAGGAGTTGACTTTGAGGAAACATTTTCTCCAATTGCAATGTTCAAGTCCATAAGAATATTGCTAGCCATAGCTGCATGATATGACTATGAGATATAGCAGATGGATGTCAAGACAGCCTTTCTTAATGGGGATATTAAAGAAGAGATTTACATGTCTCAACCTGAAGGGTTTACATCTGTCGGAAGTGAGCATATGGTATGCAAACTTCAGAGATCTATTTATGGTCAAAAGCAGGCATCTAGGAGTTGGAACCTTAGATTCGATAGTACAATCAAAGAGTTTGGTTTTACTAAGAATCCTGAGGAACCCTGTGTGTATAAGAAGATCAGTGGGAGTGCTGTGACATTCCTGGTGCTTTATGTTGATGACATTCTACACATTGAGAATGATGTAGGTATGTTGCAATCAACTAAAATATGGTTAGCGAGTAAGTTCTCGATGCAGGACTTAAGTGAAGCATCTTTTGTATTGGGAATACATATCTATAGAGATAGATCGAGAAGATTGCTTGGTCTCACCCAGTCCACATACATTGATACCATCGTGAAGCGTTCATAATGGATGAGTCCAAGAGAGGACATCTATCAATGTGTCATGGCGTGTCCCTATCCAAGTCTATGTCTCCCAAGACTGATGCAGAGATAGCGGCGATGACACGCATTCCGTATGCATCTGCAATTGGTAGAATCATGTATGAGATGATATCAACACGTCCTGACATGGCTTTCGCACTAAGTGTAGTGAGTAGATATCAATCGAACCTCGGTCTTCCACATTGGAAAGCTTTGATAGACATCCTCAAGTATTTGAGAAGGACCAATGAATTGTTCTTGGTCTATGGGTGTAACGTCCCAGATTCGACGACTGTCCTCACTGTATCAAGACGAGTCTTTCCAGCGTGCTTATGTCCATGAGCTACCGAAATGAAGATGCACCTTCGTGATATGAGTAGTACCAATCAAATCTTTTATGCCTTCTTCAACTGTACAGTCCATTACATTGAACAGTCTCGGAATCCCTCTCATTCCCGTGTGGGTCGGTTCATTCATGTTCTATCCACCTAGAAGCCTGCCAGGAGCCGCTCATTGTCCGTGCAACTGATGGCACCGGCAATTCCCTCGAGGTTATCTTTGAGTTTATGGAGCTTGGAGATTCAGATCGAGTTCGTTGTGCCTCTTATCTGTTCGGAGGAGATGCCCGCTTATGGTGGGAAGGAGCTTCAGTAGCCCTTAACTTGGCTACGCTGTCTTGGGCACGCTTCACGGAGGTATTCTATTCCAAATATTTTACAGAGGAGGTGCGCACCAGGTTGACCACTGAGTTCATGAGCCTGAGACAGGAAGATTCGACTGTTACGGAGTTCATCCGTAAGTTTGAGAGGGGTTGCCATTTTGTGCCTCTGATCGCAAACGATGCCAGAGCTATGTCGATGCATTTCTTGGTGGGTCTACGGCCGATCTTGGGCCGTGATGTTAGGGTGTCTGACCCTACTTCTTATGAGGTCGCTGTCTCCAAAGCCTTAGCCGCAGAGCAGGATCAGCGGGACATCGAGAGAGACCGTCAGGGCAAGCGCCCAATCCAGGTACCACACCGCCCTCCTACTCAGCAGCATCAGCATCAGAACAAGAGGCCGTATCACGGCCCGCCCAAAAACAGAGGAGGACCTCAGCAGCAGCAGCAGGGACGTGCCGTCCCGAGGACCTTTGAGCATCCTGCTTGCCCTAAATGCTCACGCCGCCATGCCGGAGTATGTATGTTTGGCTCAGGGAAGTGTTACAAGTGTGGTAGCCCAAGCCACACGCTGCCGTATTGCCCTCAGAAGAACCTGCCTACCCAGGGCAGAGTGTTTGCTCTCCATGCGACGGAGACGAACCCCGATACTATGTTGATGACAGGTACTTTGCAGCTTTAAGTTTACATTTGAGATTTAATGTTTTGGGAAACGAGATTTAGATTTTGAACTTAGTTTTCCGATAGGATTGCATGCTCTACTCAGTATTTATTTCCGGGATTTAGTTAGAAGAACTGTGACCTTTGCATGTCTATAAGCTTAACTCTTGTGATTATTGGGTTCCGCTTAGTGTTCCGAACTTTCAGGGAGAATTTTCATAGCTGGCTCAGCTACCAAGGCCTTGATAGATTCAGGGGCTACTCACTCATTCATTTCAGAGGTCTTTGCTAATTTCCTCAAAGTTAAGACCATTGGGCTAGATATGGCCTATTCCGTAGTACTGCCGTCTGGCGAGGAGATGGCAGCCACCAGTGTGATCCGAGACATAGATCTTGAGCTCCATGGCAACCTTGTTTATGCGGATCTTATCGTACTGCCGATGCCAGAGTTTGATATTATTCTAGGGATGGATTGGCTACTGCGGAACAGAGTTTTGATTGACTTCCAGCGGAGATCTGTTTTAGTCCGACCGCCTGGAATGACGCAGTTCTTATTTGAGCCAGACAGGTATTTTCCTTTACCGCGCATTATTCCATATGTTCAGGATAGGAAGCTCATGCATAGAGGGTGTCGGACGTTTCTAGCGACATTTGTATCTGTCCCCGAGGCACCCAGTCAGTCAGCTTCAGATGTTCCGATTGTTAGAGACTTCTTAGACGTTTTTCCGGAAGACGTCTCTGGTATGCCACCTGAGAGAGAGGTGGAGTTTTCTATCGAGCTTATGCAAGGTACGGTTCCGATCTCCAAAGCACCGTACCGACTTGCACCGATAGAGATGGCAGAGCTTAAGAAGCAGATTCAGGAACTTCTTGACAAGGAGTTCATTCGCCCTAGTTTCTCACCTTGGGGCGCGCCAGTCTTGTTTGTCAAGAAGAAAGATGGCTCGATGAGGCTTTGTATTGACTATCGAGAGTTGAACAGGGTTACAGTGAAGAATAAATACCCACTTCCGAGGATTGAGGATCTGTTTGACCAGTTGCAGGGAGCTTCGATTTTCTCCAAGATAGATCTGCGTTCCGGTTATCACCAGTTGAGGGTGAGAGATGATGATGTTTCGAAGACAGCTTTCAGGACTCGTTATGGCCACTACGAGTTCCTTGTGATGCCGTTCGGTTTGACCAATGCGCCAGCAATCTTCATGGATCTCATGAATCGCGTATTTCAGCCGTACCTCGACCAGTTTGTGATAGTGTTCATAGACGACATTCTTGTCTACTCCAAGAATCGGGAGGATCACAGCAGGCATCTGACCACAGTGTTGCAGACATTGCAGAAGCACAAATTATTCGCAAAGTTCGGTAAATGTGAATTCTGGTTAGAGAATGTGGCGTTCTTAGGCCATATTCTTTCCAGCAGTGGCATTGAGGTAGACCCCGCGAAAGTTGCAGCAGTCAGAGATTGGGTTGTGCCGCAGAATGCATCAGAGATCCGCAGTTTTCTTGGCTTAGCAGGATATTATCGGAAGTTCATCAAGGGATTCTCCTCGATTGCAGTTCCACTCACAGCACTGACCAAGAAGAATGTGAAATTTGTTTGGAGCGAGGAGTGTCAGAAGAGCTTCGATACTTTGAAGCAAGCTCTTATATCAGCACCAGTTTTGGTCGTGCCGTCAGGGTCTGGTGAGTTTGTACTGTATACCGATGCTTCGAAGCTCGGTCTTGGCGTCGTATTGATGCAGCATGGGAAAGTAATAGTTATGCTTCTAGACAGTTGAAGACTCATGAGAAGAACTACCCCACCCATGATCTAGAGTTGGCCGCATTAGTTTTTGCCTTAAAGATTTGGAGGCATTATCTATATGGAGAGAAGTGCCAGATCCTACCGACCACAAGAGCCTCAAGTATTTCTTTACGCAGAAGGAACTGAACATGCGTCAGAGGCGTTGGTTGGAGCTGGTGAAGGATTATGATTGTGACATTAGCTACCACCCGGGTAAAGCTAATGTAGTTGCGGATGCATTGAGCAGAAAAGTCGCAGTGATGGCTCATTTGACAGTTTTGAGACCTCTTCAGTTTGAGATGAAGAGGTTTGATCTTGAGACTTATCCTCGAGGTAGAGTTCCTTGTCTATCTACCTTGACCATTCAGTTTTCCCTTATGGACCGTTTTCGCAGTGGTCAGTCATCAGATGAGCAGTTGGCCAAGTGGAAGCAGAGAGATGAGGCCAAGGGCAGTCTCTTGTATTCAGTCAGTGATGGTATTGTGAGATACCGAGACAGGATATGGGTTCCTAGCAGTGATTCTATCCGAGCAGATATCTTGTCAGAAGCCCATATGTTGCCGTACTCTATTCATCCAGGGAGTACGAAGATGTACAAAGATCTGCAGCTATTGTATTGGTGGCCTGGTATGAAGAAGGACATCAGACGATTTGTATCCGAGTGCCTGACTTGTCAGTTAGTGAAGGCCGAGCATCAGAGACCAGCAGGTTTGCTCAAGCCTCTTCCCATTCTTGAGTGGAAGTGGGAGAATGTTACCATGGACTTTGTGATCGGATTGCCGAGGTCAGCCAGAGGATCGAATGCCATCTGGGTGATTGTAGATCGTCTTACCAAATCAGCGCACTTCTTGCCTATTAAGATGACTTTCACCATGGTTCAGTATGCAGAGTTGTATATTCGGGAGATAGTCCGACACCATGGTATTCCAGTTTCTATCGTATCTGACAGAGATCCCAGATTCACTTCCTCATTTTGGAAGAGCTTGCATTCGACTATGGGGACGAAGTTGCTGTTTAGCACAGCTTTCCATCCGCAGATAGATGGGCAGTCAGAGCGGGTTATTCAGATTTTGGAGGATCTTCTCTGTGCTTGCGTCATTGATTTCTCTGGGAGTTGGGAGTCGAACTTACCATTGGTAGAGTTCACCTATAACAACAGCTTTCAGTCGTCGATAGGAATGGCTCCGTATGAAGCTTTGTATGGTCGCAAGTGCAGATCTCCTGTTCACTGGGATGAAGTAGGAGAGAGAGCAGAGTTGGGTCCAGAGATTATTCAGCAGACTGTCGACGTAGTAGCCCGGATCCGTGATAGAATGAGGACTGCTCAAAGTCGACAAAAGAGCTATGCAGATCAGAGGAGGAGAGATTTAGAGTTCGCTGTCGGCGACCATGTCTTTGTGAAGGTGGCACCTATGAAGGGTGTCATGCGATTTGGGAAGAAAGGGAAGCTCAGTCCGAGATTTATTGGACCATTTGAGATCCTTGACAGAGTTGGGACGCTAGCTTATCGTGTGGCTCTTCCGCCGAATCTGGCCGGAGTACACAATGTCTTTCACGCCTCTATGCTGAGGAAGTATATGGCGAATCCTTCGCATGTCTTGAACTTCGAGCCGTTGCAGCTTACTCCGAACCTATCTTATGAGGAGAGGCCAGTGCAGATCCTAGACAGGCAGGAGAAGAAGCTTCGGAACAAGCTGGTTAGGCGAGTCAAAGTCAAATGGCTCAATCATTCAGAGGAGGAAGCTACATGGGAGTCTGAGCCGGAGATGAGAGATCGTTACCCCGAGTTATTCGGTGAGTTTTAATTTCGAGGACGAAATCTCTTTTAAGGGGGGAAGGATTGTAGAACCCGTAACTTAGACTACGTATAAGCCATGCATAATTCTAGTATTTTAAATTAAAATTATTTTATTGCATGAGTATTTAAATTTAATTATTTTATGCAGTGGTTTAATTTTTATCATTTCAGTTATTTTCAGTGAGGCCGGACTAGAGTTGGAGTTTTGAGATAGAATTTAAGATTCAGAAATCAGTTCCGGAATTTATTTTAGCTAGCAAGTTAGTTCATTTAAGTTAAAAAGGAGGTTTGAGGATTTAATTTATTTACTTGAGGTGAGTAGGAAATAAGTTCACTTAAGTTCCAATAATTAAAGGATTAATTCACTAAATTAATTAAAGGATTAGTGAGGCTTTTAAGGGTTATAAATTTACTAGTTAGAAAAGAATTCCCCTCCATTTATTTGTGAGAATTTTCGGCCACTTCTTAGTGGAATAAGCAATTATATGCCAACTCAATTTTGACCCATTCTTTGTCATTTTTTTAGCATGATAATATTTTTAATGATTGATCAAATTTAATTAGTTTAATAATAAGCAATATCCTAGTCTAATTATCTTAGATAATCAGACATGCTTCCGCCTCCCCCCCCCCCCCCCCCCCCCCCCAAAAAAAAAAAGACTTGATCAAACCAATTCAAATTTTGAATGAGAGGTAGACTTGGTCTTGATTTATCTCCTATATCTTGCACCCACTTCCCTCACTCTCCTAACCATCTTTCCCCCTCTCCCTTTCTCGAAATCTGAGAGAATTTCAAAGCTAAAAACCGTGGGTTCCATAGCTAGGAAGATAGGAGAAAATCGAGTAAGAAGCAGGTAGAATAGAAAGCGCTCCACCTCCTCCGCTCCGGATCGTCTCGTTCTTTCGTTTTCTTTCAAAACGAAACCAGGCATGCATATATTCTTCCTTGACTCTTCAATCAAGTCATACTATCATTATTTTTATGTTTCATGATCATCCTTTCATGTAAAAACCGTAATACACCAAGAAATTTAAGAAAATGTACATGCAGATTTTCGGCCCTCCCTTTTCAAGCTTCACGGTTTTCTTTTGTGGTTTCAGGTATTGGTTCGATTCCAGGCTCCCAAGGCTGCTCCTAGGCATGTGCTAGGACATGTTAGGATCACATTTTTCCATTGGTTTGAGTCCCATACTAGCCGTAATCAAGAAGAGGACAGCAACCTCCCATTTGGTGTCCACATGAGTTTCGAAAATTCGGTTTTGCTGTCAAGGGGAAAGGATCTGATCGTGGCTGCCCTAAGGGCCTATAGCCATGGTTAGATCACTTCCCTAGCATGTCTATGACATGACTAAGTTGCCCTTTTGGTGGCTTGGTCCATGATGAATCGGTTTTTTAATTAAAACGCTAGAACAGCCCAGCACCCCCTTCGGCTTCTCCCTTTGTGCAGCATGTGTGGTTCGGTTTTGGTGGTTTGGTGTGGATCTTGGTTGGCCTATGGTCTGTAGCCACGGTTCATACCATGACCCTAGATGTCTAGATCATGTCATGGTCAATCAAATGGCCATTGGAACGATTAGTGACATCCAAACAAAAGCAATGCATCCTACGTGCAGAATTTGTTCTCGGTTGGAACGTTCGGTTGTTTGCTGGTGTGGTTCGAATTGTGGCTGACCTAGGGCCCTTATCCATGGTTCAAATCATTCCTTGGGATGTTGGTAAGAGGTTTTGGTCGGTGGTTCAAGCCCCAATGGCCACTAGCCTCGCAAACGACGCAAGCAAACCAAGCACAGTTGCTGTATTTTTGGACAGCGACTTGCTGTGTCGGTTCAGTGGCTTGTTCGAGTTCTCGGTTGGCTTTTAGCCCATGGCCTTGGACTGGACAGTGCCTCATTGAGTTGAGAAGGTCATGTTTTTGGCCGTTCGTCATTCTGATCATTTTTGAGGTCGTACGAGAATTTACGGTACGATGTGCCAAATTGACTCTCTTAAGAGCGTTTCATGTTTTGGCATCCATTCACCTAGATTTCGGCCCTCACCATTTTTGGAGCATTATTTTATCATTTTAGGCGTATTTTAATCATGACTACATGATGTTTCAGTGTTGGTTCGGGTTGGTTCGGAGTCATGATTAAATACGAAGTCATTAGGCGCATTTGTCTCAGTTTTTGGTTTTTAATTGCATGGTTTGGTCAAGTAAAATCTATTGCATATTTTTCATGGCATATTTAGGTTGCAGCGAGCCTAGGAGCAATCCAATCCATTCAGTAAAATATTTACAGGATATTTAATTCAGTTATTTAATTATATTACGTGCAAAAATACAAATTTTGAGATTTATGCGATATGGCTTGTGGTCACTTTACTATCATGATTAAATCCGGTCGCCAGTTACCGATCCGGTCGTCAGTTACCGGTTATGAGAGCATTACTAAGTCCTGTCGCCAGTTACAGGCCCGGTCGCCAGTTACCGTCAGTTCAGTTGTTTCACCCAGTACTGTGGCAGTGGTTTGATCAGACATACATTACTAAGTCCTGTCGCCAGTTATAGGCCCGGTCGCCAGTTACCGGTCAGTTCAGTTCAGGGACCATATGCGTAGATCATAATCTCACCAGAAAATTATTACAGGCTATTTCAGTACAGGGCTCCAAGGAGCAAACATTTTTCACTATGATTTTCAGTTCAGTTATGCACGTATTATAATTAATCATGACATGACATTTTTACGTTATGCCTCATGACATGATATTTTCACTTGCATGCAAGCTTATTATTTATTTACTTACTTGCTATTTACGATATATGCATGTTGAGTCTTTAGACTCACTAGACTTGATTGTTGTAGGTGCTGATGATGTCGGGACCGAGGGCGGGGACTAGTGAGCAGGCTCGAGTCGGCAGTAGTAGGACCCGAGTACCTCAGTTCAGCATTTATTATTATTTGATGGCTCAAACATTTTAATTATCGTTGGATAAAATTTTTACTGTTATTTCGAAAATGTTAATTTCTTCCGCTGCCACTTTGAACATCAAACTTTATTTATCAATTCAGTTATGATTGAGGCAATTTTAATTATTTAAAAGAAAAATTTTAAATTTTCCGCAAATTTTAAAGTAAGGATTTTTAGGCCTCGACAGCTGGTATCAGAGCCAGGTTCTGTTTAGAGTTGTACTACTACTGATCTCGAGAAGCTCATGAAGTCACGTCTTCGGTCTGTAAGTTTTACATTTACGCATTTCATTTAAAGCATGAATTATTTTCAACAGCATGATTTCATGAGATATTTTTTTTCGCCCAGATTTTTATTGCTCAGTATTTAAATTTAAATTAACGATGGAATTATGCATGTTAGTTACGTATGAGTTATGTATGGAACAATATGCCCCCTAGGCGCATCCTCGAGCGCAATAGAGATGAGGAGCCTCGCCAAGAAGACAGGGAAGAGCAGAGACAGGAGAGAGACCTACCACCTCCACCACCGCCTCCACCGGACATGAATGCCCAGATGCTGGCTGGGATGACTCAGTTCTTCGCACAGTTTGCGGGGAAAAATGCGGTGGCGACCAGGCCGACAGGGCCCGAGGCTGTTTACGAGAGATTCATGAAGATGCATCTTCTTTTCGGTAGCTCATCACATAAGAACTCCAAAGTTAAGCGTACTTGACTTGGGGCAATTTTGAAATGAGTGACCTCCTGGGAAGTTTCCCAGGGTGCGTGTGAGTGAGGACATAAGCACGCTGGAAAGACTCGTCTTGATACAGTGAGGACAGTCGTCGAATCTGGGGCGTTACAATGGGGGTGGGGAACTGAAATTGGAAGACTATACCGACTCTAGCTTCCAAAGCGATATCGATGACTCAAAGTCAACCTCTGGGTTCGTATTCATGCTCAATGGTGTTGTTGTCTCTTGGAAGAGTTCCAAGCAAGACAGTACTGCGGATTCCACCACTGAGGCCGAATACATCGCTGCATCAGATGCAGCAAAGGAGGCTATTTGGTGACAACACGGGAGCCATTGCTCAAGCAAAGGAGCCAAGGTCTCATCAGAAGTCCAAACATGTATTGAGAAAGTACCACATCCTCCGAGAGATTGTGGAAAGAGGAGAAGTCTCGATTGACAAAGTCGGCTCCGCAGATAATGTTGTTGATCCACTAACTAAGCCTTTACCTGGACCATTATTCGAGAATCATCGCGAATCGATGGGTTTGAAGCATATGGGTAGTTGGCTCTAGTGCAAGTGGGAGATTTTTAGAGTAGGTGCACGTCGAACCAAGTGTTGGCCGAGTGTTCACAATGAAACTCTATGTATAAACAGTCTTTATTTTAATAATATTTGAAATTATTGTTTTGGCACTTCTTTATCTGTATACCCATGCTAGTTGCATAGATAAAGTCCTTGAATATACAAATAATAGAAAGAATATGAGATGCTCATACGATGAGTATCATGAAACTCATATTTGGAATACTGTATATTCTAAACAGTTCCTAGTCGATTCATCCGCCGCTAAGAAGGATATAGGCCGCTCGAGTTCGAGACTAGTATCTGCGATGTGAGTACCATGTTTCATTGGTAGGGGACATTGTGATGTCCAAACATGCAGATAGGTGCTCCTTGTAGAGTGCACTGAACAACCCTCCATAAAGGACTTTCCAAGTGGTTCTCACTTATCGAGTGGAAACGTCCTAGTTTATGGTTGTACACCATTAGTCCTTATGACCCGGGACAACATTGAGACTCTATGTGCTAGCATTACACTTTGACTTGTTTACCGACTCTCGTGGGGTCATCAGGAGGCAAGGTTTGGTGTTTTGTCGAAACACATAGGAGTCGATGCATTCTAGTCGGGGATTCACCGCATACCTTCGGGTACGGATATCCTATGTGAAATCATGTGTATGTAGTATGAAATCTCTGATCAGAGTATGGTGGTAATTATGAAAGGGGTTTCATAGATTACACCATCGATGCAACTACGACATGACACATAGTATCGATTCATTAACAACTCTCGATATACCAATGGTTGTCGAATCGATCGGGATATATGAGATGAAGGAACCGTACTGTACGCTAACCATAATTGAATGGTTCTTGCAGGCACTATCATTTGATACCTAGGGAATCATGTAAGCGATGCTGCTAGGCGTTTAACTTGATTGGTTGGATACTATCAGACTTGAGTTATGACGTTCTTGTTATCAAGGAGTTGATAATTAAGAATGGAGCAATTGGGGTATGCTCGTATAAGGACATGTTTAGTCTGAATCACATGGAGATGTGAACCCACGGCTAGTTGTATCAATGAACCATTGAGGGCCACACAAGTGCTAGCTTTCTAGATCCCTTGAGAAGTAAAATAGTTCAATGTGTTGAACGGCTTATAAAGGAGTTTATAAGCGTAAGGAAAAATAGAAGTGTGACTTCTATAAGGAGAATGTAACTTTTAATTTGAGAAAGTGTTCATAAATTAAAAGTTGGCCAAACAAATAATGTATTTGAAAATTGTGAATTTCATAAACATTATTATGGACTAAATTAAATTAATTTAATTCAAGTGTTGAATTAATTAAACACTAGTGGACCTAGTAGAGTCCAAATAATTAAATAAATTCAAGTGTTGGATTAATTAAATAACATTGGGCCTTGTAGAGCCCAATTAGAAATAATTATTAAACTAGTGGGCTTGAGTAAAATCAAGTAAACTTTAAATGGACTCAAATATGTTTGGGACATTTAAATTAAAGTCCATGGGCCTTGTAATTGTTACAAGCCTAAGTCAAAAGCATGCTTGGAAGGTGAAGAGTTAGGGACTACTTTTCATTAAAAAATTGCATGGCATGCAAATACTACTTTTACTTTTTTACACACCAAGACAACTCATTCACTCCTTCCCTCCCATCTCACATGGCCGAAAATTGCATGTCATTCTCCTTCAATTTTTCTCTCATTTTTCTTCTTCAATTGTTGAGGAAAGAAAACACTTCTTTTTGAAAAATCCTTTTATTTTTCTAGTGCAAAATAAGAGTGGTTCTAGCTAGTTGGTGGTGGGTGTAATAGCCAAGCCTGGTGAACGGTATGGTTTAATTTTCGTATGTTTATGGATTATTTGGTTTAGATGTTAAGAGTTGTGATTATGGGTCATAGTATTGTTGGTTATTATTGTTTTGTGGCATTGTTGATATTAGTTGATGGTAGTTGTATTGTATCAGCGTTGCGATTCGATTTTAGTTGCATAAGAGTTTGTTTTGGCCGAGACCAGACCGCACCCGCGGTAATTTGAGCAGCGCCCCCGCGGTCTTTATTGCATCATTTTTGGTGGATTGCCGAATCGACACCGCACCCGCGGTGTGATAGTTACCACACCCGCGGTGGAGGCACCGCACCCGCGGTAAGTTTTGTACCGCACCCGCGGTCGTCAGTTTCAAAATTTTGGTTGTATTGCCGTAGGCGCACCGCACCCGCGGTGCATGTTGGAGCGCACCTGCGGTCGATGAATAGTGAAAGCGTGTTTCGAGTTTTAAGTGATATAAGTTGATGTGTTTGGCTCATTTCTCTCATTTCTATCGGTTCTTCTCGGTTTGCAGCTCTTGGGTAGACTAGGGTTTCTTTATTTCTTCTTTTCATTTCTTTGATTCAAGCATCTTGTTGGGTATTTGAAGTGGGATCAAGATTATTTTGGGTTCAAGGAGCTAAGGTAAGCTTATGGGTTTGTTTATTTCTTGGTTTTGGTGTTGGGTGAAATCATGGGTTTGGTGATTGTGTTGGTTTTATGGATTTATTGATATGGGTTTATGATTATTGAGTTGATAATGGTGCAATACATGGTTTATTGTTGTAGGAATTCAACCAAGAGTATAGAATAAAGGTTTCTATTGGTTGTAAGTGGAATTTCATTCCTTGTGCTCACATGATAATATATGTATGGTGTTTCAATGGTTTTAATGTGCTATTCCCTTCATTTGATTCGTGTTATGTATTGATACACTTTGTTGTATATTATGGAGGCATTTTTATGTCTCAATTGTGAAAAAGGGAATACAAGAGAAAAGAGTCTTCAAAGTGTTTGATTTAATGCCAAAGAGAGAGTTCAAATGATTTATGGATTGATAGATACATAGTCAGAGATTGCATGCAATTAGTTGATCAACGACCGTAGGCTTATATCCCTCAGAGTTATCGATTTATATCGATGGGATATAGGTACAGAGACAGAGATACTATATAGATATCAATCCAACAGAGAAAAGAGAAATACCATCTTATTGTTATATTATGCTATGTTATTCATGTTTCAAGAGTTGATGGTATTTAATGTTTTTAAAGTCATGTTTTCAGAGTATGATATGTATTCATTGCTATGTAAGAGTTCCACTTGCTGAGTTTTATACTCATTTCAGTTATTTCATGTGATGCAGTTAAGAGCGACGAGCCGGGACGTTGATTGGGGCCGGAGTCATATGCATAAGAGAAGCAAGGAAGAAGGCTATTTTGCTAGCTTTTTAACATGATCACAAAAATGATATTTCGTATTTTTGTTGTATCATTTGATTGATCATGTATATACTTTTGATTATACATTGACATGTATTTTAAATCCTTCTTTCTTTTTAGAAAATTTTAAATTCCGCTTTTATTTTATCAAAACCGGTCAGAGGGTGTCACATTTAGTGGTATCAGAGCACCGTTCTTTGGACCAATGCATATGACTTCGTCTACTTTCAACAGTCCGGGTATGTCTTCTTCTACATCTATTCATTGTTATCTATTGATATGTATTGTGTGAGCACATTGTAGGAGTATGCCTCCTAAGAGAAAGGTTTCAGAGGGTGAGGATAGTTCTTCCTCTAGAGTTGTCGATGAGTTCGGCAAGTTATTGAAAGACCAAGCTAAGGTCCAAAGTGAGCAGATCCAACAGTTACTACGTTTGCAAGGTACAGGTCAAGGTAGGGGTCAAGTGAGAGGCCAAGTGGCACAAGAAGTTGGTACTGATGGGATCTTTACTGCTTTCAAGAGGATGGATCCGCCTGAATTTGCAGGAAGCACCGATCCGTTGGTGGCAGTAGAGTGGATCAAGGCACTTGAGGCTATTTTTGATCATCTCAACTATGCAGACAAAGACAGAGTTGGATGTGCAGTGTTCATGTTAGTCAAGGCTGCACGCATTTGGTGGAATGCTACCAAGGTTAGTGTGGATGTTCCGGCATTGAAGTGGTCAGAGTTCATTGATCTTTTCTATGACAAGTACTTCCCAGACACACTTTGAGCTAGGAAGGTGACTGAGTTCTTGGAGCTTCGGCAGGGAGGTATGAATGTTGATGAGTACATTCTGAAATTCGAGGAGGGCTGTCTGTTTGCCCCGTATATTGCTTCCAATGACAAAGACAAAGGTGCTCATTTCATTAGAGGCCTTAGAGCAGAAATCAGAAGGGACATTAATATGTCGAAGGCACTGACATTCAAAGAGATTGTGGCTAAGGCTCTGTTGGCCGAGCAAGATGAGAAAGACATTGCCAGAGAGAGACAAGCGAGGCAGCAGGCCATTGTGCAAAGATGCCAGGGTTCGAACCAAAGAGGAAAGGGCAATTTCAAGGGGAAAGGCAAGATAGAGTCGAGTCCTAAACCACCGGCAGTTCCATTTGATCCCGAGAAGCCATTGTGTCCCAAGTGCGGTAGGCATCATCGGGGAGAGTGCAGATTTGGTACTCATACTTGCTACAGATGTGGCACTGCAGGCCATATTGCCAAGGATTGTCCCAGAAGATCAGGTAAAGAGAAGGTGCAGGGTCGCATCTTTACCATGACAAAAGAAGGTATAAACCATGATTCTTCTGTGATCTCTAGCATTATTTTAATTTCAGGCAGAGTAGCTACGACATTGATTGATACAGGTGCTACTCATTCTTTTATGTCTGAACCATTTTTTAAATCTTTGGGTATAGTTCCTTCTGTTATTCCCCTCCAATTTAATGTTGTATTGCCTTCGGGGGATGTGTTGTGCCCGACATCTATTGTGTATGCGTGCTCTGTTCAAATTGATGAGCGAGTGGTTTATGCTGATTTGATTGTTATCCCGATGGTTGCGTTTGATATTATACTTGGCATGGATTGGCTATCAACCTATCGTGCAGTGATTGATTGCGTTGCTAAGACGGTGAAATTTGCAGATGATGGCAATAGGGAAGGTATGCTCGCCAGTGCAGGTACTTCGCTGGTCCTTCCTTTTATTTCATGTCTTGAGGCTAAGAAGTTGTTGTTTAGAGGTTGTGATGGGTTTTTGGCTTCGATTGTGGATGTGGATAGAATTGTGAAATTGAATATTGATGATATTGATGTGGTGAGAAAGTTCCTTGATGTTTTTGAGGATGATGTGCCGGGTTTGCCGCCGGACAGAGATGTGGAGTTATTGATTGATCTAGTTCCAGCTACGGTTCCTATTTCTAAGGTTCCGTATAGAATGGCCCCAACAGAGATGAAAGAGTTGAAGACGCAGTTGCAGGATCTTTTGGATAAAGGTTTCATTCGGCCGAGTTCTTCGCCTTGGGGAGCTCCGGTTCTATTTGTCAAGAATAAAGATGGGTCTTTGCGGCTGTGTATTGATTACAGAGAGATCAACAAAGTGACTATCAAGAATAAATATCCGTTGCCACGGATAGATGATCTTTTTGACCAACTGCATGGGGCTACAGTGTTTTCGAAGATTGATCTGCGATCTGGCTATTATCAGTTGAAGGTTAGGGAGTCTGATATCCCTAAGACGGCGTTCCGGACCAGGTACGGTATTATGAATTTCTTGTGATGTCTTTTGGTCTGGCTAATGCTCCTTCAGTCTTCATGGATCTGATGAATCGAGTGTTCAAGCCGTATTTGGATAGCTTTGTCATTGTTTTCATTGATGACATTTTGATTTATTCCAAGACCAGAGAGCTTCATTCAGAGCACCTCAGAGTTGTTCTTCAGTTGTTGAGAGAGAAGCGGTTGTATGCTAAGTTGAAGAAATATGAGTTCTGGTTGGAGCAGATTTCTTTCTTAGGCCATGTTGTCTCGAAGGATGGTATAGCGGTTGATCCAGTGAAAATCGAGGCGATTCAGAAATGGCCTATCCCTACCACTGTATCAGAGGTACGCAGTTTCCTTGGTTTGGCGGGTTATTATCGTCGTTTTATTTCAGATTTCTCCAAGATTGCCCTGCCGTTAACCAATCTGACGAGGAAGACTGTGAAGTTTGAGTGGTCCAATGATTGCCAAAGTGGATTTCAAGAGTTGAAAGATAAGTTGACGTCAGCTCCGGTACTTGCATTGCCCAGTGGTTCAGAGGATTTTGTTATTTATACTGATGCGTCGAAGAAGGGCCTCGGTGCAGTGCTGATGCAACGTGGAAAGGTAATAGCTTATGCTTCTCCCTAGTTGAAGGACTACGAGAAAAATTATCCTACGCATGATCAGGAACTGGCAGCTGTGGTTTTTGCCTTGAAAATTTGGAGACATTACTTATATGGCGAAAAGTGTGAAATTTTCACGGACCACAAGAGTTTGAAGTATTTTTTTTCACAGAAAGAACTCAATATGCGACAAAGACGGTGGTTAGAGCTTGTCAAAGATTATGATGTGACGATTAGTTATCACCCAGGGAAGGCAAATGTTGTAACAGATGCTTTGAGCCGTAAGTCGAGTTCTTCTTTGAATTCTTTTATTCAGAATCCTTTGTTGTTAGATTTGCAGCGAGAAGAGATAGCTTTGGTTGTTTCGGGGACCATTTCTCGCTTTTCAGCATTGGTCATTCGGGCTACATTGACGGACAGGATCCGTAGAGAGCAAGCCATTGTTGCACAGTTGACAGAGTTGAGAGCCAGAGCAGAGGAGAGAGGTAATTCAGAGTTTGGATTGAATGGAGATGGTTTGGTGACTTTCAGAGGCCGTATATGTAATCCTGTTGGTGATGATATTCGGCGAGACGTCTTGACAGAGGCACATACCGCGCCATACTCGATACATCCAGGCAGCACCAAGATGTATCAGGATCTTCGTAGACTCTATTGGTGGCCAGGTATGAAGAAGGATATTGCCATTTTTATTTCTCAGTGCCTAACTTGTCAGCGGGTGAAAATCGAACATCAGAGACCTGCTGGGACATTGCTGTCATTACCGATTCCTCAATGGAAATGGGAGTATATTACGATGGACTACGTGACTGGTCTTCCAAGGACGCAGAAAGGTTTTAACTCTATTTGGGTTATTGTTGATCGGTTGACCAAGTCAGCGCATTTTCTTCCAGTCAAGACGACGTATTCTATGAACCAGTATGCTGAAGAGTACATAGCAGAGATTGTTAGACTTCATGGTGTTCCTGTGTCGATCATGTCTGATCGTGACCCTAGATTTACTTTAGAGTTTTGGAAGAGTTTGCACAGAGCGATGGGTACACGGTTAGCATTCAGTACAGCATATCACCCCCAGAGTGATGGTCAATCAGAGAGAGTTATTCAGATTCTAGAGGATATGCTCAGAGCTTGTACTATTGATTATCCTGGTAGCTGGGATTCCAAATTGCCTTTGGTTGAGTTCACGTACAATAATAGCTACCAAGCGACGATTGGCATGGCACCATATGAAGCACTTTATGGCAAAAAGTGTAGATCCCCCTTGTATTGGGATGAGATTGGTGAGAGGAAGATGTTGGGTCCAGAGTTGGTCCAACAGACAACTGATGTTGTTGCGGTTATTCGAGAGAGGATGAAGACAGCACAGTCGAGACAGAAGAGTTATGCTGATGTGCGTCGTAGGCCGTTGCAATTTGATGTTGGCGACCATGTGTTCTTGAAGATAGCAGCTCTCAAAGGTGTGATGCGATTTGGCAAAAAGGGAAAGTTGAGTCCGAGATTTATTGGTCCATTTGAGATCTTGGATAAAGTCGGTGATCGAGCTTACAGGTTAGCCTACCGCCAGATCTTGACAGAGTTCACAATGTTTTTCATGTTTCAATGCTCAGGAAGTATATTGCGAATCCTTCCCATGTTCTTCGCCACGAGCCATTGGATTTGACGCCGAATTTGACTTACCAATAGATTCCGGTCCAGATTCTGAATCGCAGAGTTAGAGTTTTGAGAAACAAAGAGATCGGCATTGTTAAAGTCCTTTGGAGGAATCATTTGGTTGAAGAAGCCACGTGGGAAACAAAGGATGAGATGAAAGAGAAGTATCCCGAGCTTTTTGCGTAGTGACGTCAATTTCGAGGACGAAATTCCCTTAAAGAGGGGAGATTGTAATAGCCAAGCCTGGTGAACGGTATGGTTTAAGTTCTCGTATGTTTGTGGATTATTTGGTTTAGATGTTAAGAGTTTTGATTATGGTTCATAGTATTTTTGGTTATTATTGTTTTGTGGCATTGTTGATATTAGTTAATGGTAGTTGTATTGTATCAGCGTTGCGATTCGATTTTAGTTGCATAAGAGTTTGTTTTGGCCGAGACCATACCGCACCCGCGGTAATTTGAGCAGCGCCCCCGCGGTCTTTATTGCAGCATTTTTGGTGGATTGCCGAACAGACACCGCACCTGCGGTGTGATAGTTACCGCACCCGCGGTAAGTTTTGTACCGCACCCGCGGTCGTCAGTTTCAGAATTTTGGTTGTATTACCGTAGGCACACCGCACCCGCGGTGCATGTTGGAGCGCACCTGCGGTCGATGAATAGTGAAAGCGTGTTTCGAGTTTTAAGTGATATAAGTTGATGTGTTTGGCTCATTTTTCTCATTTCTATCGGTTCTTCTCGGTTTGCAGCTCTTGGGGAGACTAGGGTTTCTTTATTTCTTCTTTTCATTTCTTTGATTCAAGCATCTTGTTGCGTATTTGAAGTGGGATCAAGATTATTTTGGGTTCAAGGAGCTAAGGTAAGCTTATGGGTTTGTTTATTTCTTGGTTTTGGTGTTGGGTGAAATCATGGGTTTGGTGATTGTGTTGGTTTTATGGATTTATTGATATGGGTTTATGATTATTGAGTTGATAATGGTGCAATACATGGTTTATTGTTGTAGGAATTCAACCAAGAGTATAGAATCAAGGTTTCTATTGGTTGTAAGTGGAATTTCATTCCTTGTGCTTACATGATAGTATATGTATGGTGTTTCAATGGTTTTAATGTGCTATTCCCTTCATTTGATTCGTGATATGTATTGAGACACTTTGTTGTATATTATGGAGGCATTTTTATGTCTCAATTGTGAAAAAGGAAATACAAGAGAAAAGAGTCTTCAAAGTGTTTGATTTAATGCCAAAGAGAGAGTTCAAATGATTTATGGATTGATAGATACATAGTCATAGATTGCATGCAATTAGTTGATCAACTGACCAGTAGGCTTATATCCCTCAGAGTTATCGATTTATATCGATGGGATATAGGTACAGAGACAGAGATACTATATAGATATCAATCCAACAGAGAAAATAGAAATACCATCTTATTGTTATATTATGCTATGTTATTCATGTTTCAAGAGTTGATGGTATTTAATGTTTTAAAGTCATGTTTTCAGAGTATGATATGTATTCATTGCTATGTAAGAGTTCCACTTGCTGAGTTTTATACTCATTTCAGTTATTTCATGTGATGCAGTTAAGAGCGACGAGCCGGGACGTTGATTGGGGCCGGAGTCATATGCATAAGAGAAGTAAGGAAGAAGGCTATTTTGCTAGCTTTTTAACATGATCACAAAAATGATATTTCGTATTTTTGTTGTATCATTTGATTGATCATGTATATACTTTTGATTATACATTGACATGTATTTTAAATCCTTCTTTCTTTTTAGAAAATTTTAAATTCCGCTGTTATTTTATCAAAACCGGTCAGAGGGTGTCACATTTAGTGGTATCAGAGCGCCGTTCTTTGGACCAATGCATATGACTTCGTCTACTTTCAACAGTCCTGGTATGTCTTCTTCTACATCTATTCATTGTTATCTATTGATATGTATTGTGTGAGCACATTGTAGGAGTATGCCTCCTAAGAGAAAGGTTTCAGAGGGTGAGGATAGTTCTTCCTCTAGAGTTGTCGATGAGTTCGGCAAGTTATTGAAAGACCAAGCTAAGGTCCACAGTGAGCAGATCCAACAGTTACTACGTTTGCAAGGTACAGGTCAAGGTAGGGGTCAAGTGAGAGGCCAAGTGGCACAAGAAGTTGGTACTGATGGGATCTTTACTGCTTTCAAGAGGATGGATCCGCCTGAATTTGCAGGAAGCACCGATCCGTTGGTGGCAGTAGAGTGGATCAAGGCACTTGAGGCTATTTTTGATCATCTCAACTATGCAGACAAAGACAGAGTTGGATGTGCAGTGTTCATGTTAGTCAAGGCTGCACGCATTTGGTGGAATGCTACCAAGGTTAGTGTGGATGTTCCGGCATTGAAGTGGTCAGAGTTCATTGATCTTTTCTATGACAAGTACTTCCCAGACACACTTTGAGCTAGGAAGGTGACTGAGTTCTTGGAGCTTCGGCAGGGAGGTATGAATGTTGATGAGTACATTCTGAAATTCGAGGAGGGCTGTCTGTTTGCCCCGTATATTGCTTCCAATGACAAAGACAAAGGTGCTCATTTCATTAGAGGCCTTAGAGCAGAAATCAGAAGGGACATTAATATGTCGAAGGCACTGACATTCAAAGAGATTGTGGCTAAGGCTCTGTTGGCCGAGCAAGATGAGAAAGACATTGCCATAGAGAGACAAGCGAGGCAGCAGGCCATTGTGCAAAGAGGCCAGGGTTCGAACCAAAGAGGAAAGGGCAATTTCAAGGGGAAAGGCAAGATAGAGTCGAGTCCTAAACCACCGGCAGTTCCATTTGATCCCGAGAAGCCATTGTGTCCCAAGTGCGGTAGGCATCATCGGGGAGAGTGCAGATTTGGTACTCATACTTGCTACAGATGTGGCACTGCAGGCCATATTGCCAAGGATTGTCCCAGAGGATCGGGTAAAGAGAAGGTGCAGGGTCGCATCTTTACCATGACAAAAGAAGGTATAAACCATGATTCTTCTGTGATCTCTAGCATTATTTTAATTTCAGGCAGAGTAGCTACGACATTGATTGATACAGGTGCTACTCATTCTTTTATGTCTGAACTATTTTTGAGATCTTTGGGTATAGTTCCTTCTGTTATTCCCCTCCAGTTTAATGTTGTATTGCCTTCGGGGGATGTGTTGTGCCCGACATCTATTGTCTATGCGTGCTCTGTTCAAATTGATGAGCGAGTGGTTTATGCTGATTTGATTGTTATCACGATGGTTGCGTTTGATATTATACTTGGCATGGATTGGCTATCAACCTATCGTGCAGTGATTGATTGCGTTGCTAAGACGGTGAAATTTGCAGATGATGGCAATAGGGAAGGTATGCTCGCCAGTGCAGGTACTTCGCTGGTCCTTCTTTTTATTTCATGTCTTGAGGCTAAGAAGTTGTTGTTTAGAGGTTGTGATGGGTTTTTGGCTTCGATTGTGGATGTGGATAGAATTGTGAAATTGAATATTGATGATATTGATGTGGTGAGAGAGTTCCTGATGCTTTTGAGGATGATGTGCCGGGTTTGCCGCCGGACAGAGATGTGGAGTTATTGATTGATCTAGTTCCAGCTATGGTTCCTATTTCTAAGGTTCCGTATAGAATGGCCCCAACAGAGATGAAAGAGTTGAAGACGCAGTTGCAGGATCTTTTGGATAAAGGTTTCATTCGGCCGAGTTCTTCGCCTTGGGGAGCTCCGGTTCTATTTGTCAAGAAGAAAGATGGGTCTTTGCGGCTGTGTATTGATTACAGAGAGATCAACAAAGTGACTATCAAGAATAAATATCCGTTGCCACGGATAGATGATCTTTTTGACCAACTGCATGGGGCTACAGTGTTTTCGAAGATTGATCTGCGATCTGGCTATTATCAGTTGAAGGTTAGGGAGTCTGATATCCCTAAGACGGCGTTCCGGACCAGGTACGGTATTATGAATTTCTTGTGATGTCTTTTGGTCTGACTAATGCTCCTTCAGTCTTCATGGATCTGATGAATCGAGTGTTCAAGCCGTATTTGGATAGCTTTGTCATTGTTTTCATTGATGACATATTGATTTATTCCAAGACCAGAGAGCTTCATTCAGAGCACCTCAGAGTTGTTCTTCAGTTGTTGAGAGAGAAGCGGTTGTATGCTAAGTTGAAGAAATAGTGAGTTCTGGTTGGAGCAGATTTCTTTCTTAGGCCATGTTGTCTCGAAGGATGGTATAGCGGTTGATCCAGTGAAAATCGAGGCGATTCAGAAATGGCCTATCCCTACCACTGTATCAGAGGTACGCAGTTTTCTTGGTTTGGCGGGTTATTATCGTCGTTTTATTTCAGATTTCTCCAAGATTGCCCTGCCGTTAACCAATCTGACGAGGAAGACTGTGAAGTTTGAGTGGTCCAATGATTGCCAAAGTGGATTTCAAGAGTTGAAAGATAAGTTGACGTCAGCTCCGGTACTTGCATTGCCCAGTGGTTCAGAGGATTTTGTTGTTTATACTGATGCGTCGAAGAAGGGCCTCGGTGCAGTGCTGATGCAACGTGGAAAGGTATAGCTTATGCTTCTCGCCTAGTTGAAGGACTACGAGAAAAATTATCCTACGCATGATCTGGAACTGGCAGCTGTGGTTTTTGCCTTGAAAATTTGGAGACATTACTTATATGGCGAAAAGTGTGAAATTTTCACGGACCACAAGAGTTTGAAGTATTTTTTTTCTCAGAAAGAACTCAATATGCGACAAAGACGGTGGTTAGATCTTGTCAAAGATTATGATGTGACGATTACTTATCACCCAGGGAAGGCAAATGTTGTAACAGATGCTTTGAGCCGTAAGTCGAGTTCTTCTTTGAATTCTTTGATTCAGAAGCCATTGTTGTTAGATTTGCAGCGAGAAGAGATAGCTTTGGTTGTTCCGGGGACCATTGCTCGCTTTTCAGCATTGGTCATTCGGGCTACATTGACGGACAGGATCCGTAGAGAGCAAGCCATTGATGCACAGTTGACAGAGTTGAGAGCCAGAGCAGAGGAGAGAGGTAATTCAGAGTTTGGATTGAATGGAGATGGTTTGGTGACTTTCAGAGGCCGTATATGTATTACTGTTTGTGATGATATTCGGCGAGACGTCTTGACAGAGGCACATACCGCGCCATACTCGATACATCCAGGCAGCACCAAGATGTATCAGGATCTTCGTAGACTCTATTGGTGGCCAGGTATGAAGAAATATATTGCCATGTTTATTTCTCAGTGCCTAACTTGTCAGCAGGTGAAAATCGAACATCAGAGACCTGCTGGGACATTGCTGTCATTACCGATTCCTCAATGGAAATGGGAGCATGTTACGATGGACTTCGTGACTGGTCTTCCAAGGACGCAGAAAGTTTTTAACTCTATTTGGGTTATTGTTGATCGGTTTACCAAGTCAGCGCATTTTCTTCCAGTCAAGACGACGTATTCTATGAACCAGTATGCTGAAGAGTACATAGCAGAGATTGTTAGACTTCATGGTGTTCCTGTGTCGATCATGTCTGATCGTGACCCTAGATTTACTTCAGAGTTTTGGAAGAGTTTGCACAGAGCGATGGGTACACGGTTAGCATTCAGTACAGCATATCACCCCTAGAGTGATGGTCAATAAGAGAGAGTTATTCAGATTCTAGAGGATATGCTCAGAGCTTGTACTATTGATTATCCTGGTAGCTGGGATTCCAAATTGCCTTTGGTTGAGTTCACGTACAATAATAGCTACCAAGCGACGATTGGCATGGCACCGTATGAAGCACTTTATGGCAGAAAGTGTAGATCGCCCTTGTATTGGGATGAGATTGGTGAGAGGAAGATGTTGGGTCCAGAGTTGGTCTAACAGACGGCTGATGTTGTTGCGGTTATTCGAGAGAGGATGAAGACAGCACAGTCGAGACAGAAGAGTAATGCTGATGTGCGTTGTAGGTCGTTGCAGTTTGATGTTGGCGACCATGTGTTCTTGAAGATAGCAGCTCTCAAAGGTGTGATGCGATTTGGCAAAAAGGGAAAGTTGAGTCCGAGATTTATTGGTCCATTTGAGATCTTGGATAGAGTCGGTGATCGAGCTTACAGGTTAGCCCTACCGCCAGATCTTGACAGAGTTCACAATGTTTTTCATGTTTCAATGCTCAGGAAGTATATTGCGAATCCTTCCCATGTTCTTCGCCACGAGCCATTGGATTTGACGCCGAATTTGACTTACCAAGAGATTCTGGTCCAGATTCTGGATCGCAGAGTTAGAGTTTTGAGAAACAAAGAGATCGGCATTGTTAAAGTCCTTTGGAGGAATCATTTGATTGAAGAAGCCACGTGGGAAACAAAGGATGAGATGAAAGAGAAGTATCCCGAGCTTTTTGCGTAGTGACGTCAATTTCGAGGACGAAATTCCCTTAAAGAGGGGAGATTGTAATAGCCAAGCCTGGTGAACGGTATGGTTTAAGTTCTCGTATGTTTGTGGATTATTTGGTTTAGATGTTAAGAGTTTTGATTATGGGTCATAGTATTTTTGGTTATTATTGTTTTGTGACATTGTTGATATTAGTTGATGGTAGTTGTATTGTATCAGCGTTGCGATTCGATTTTAGTTGCATAAGAGTTTGTTTTGGCCGAGACCAGACCGCACCCGCGGTAATTTGAGCAGCGCCCCCGCGGTCTTTATTGCAGCATTTTTGGTGGATTGCCGAACAGACACCGCACCTGCAGTGTGATAGTTACCACACCCGCGGTGGAGGCACCGCACCCGCGGTAAGTTTTGTACAGCACCCGCGGTCGTCAGTTTCAGAATTTTTGTTGTATTACCGTAGGCACACCGCACCCGCGGTGCATGTTGGAGCGCACCTGCGGTCGATGAATAGTGAAAGCGTGTTTCGAGTTTTAAGTGATATAAGTTGATGTGTTTGGCTCATTTTTCTCATTTCTATCGGTTCTTCTCGGTTTGCAGCTCTTGGGGAGACTAGGGTTTCTTTATTTCTTCTTTTCATTTCTTTGATTCAAGCATCTTGTTGCGTATTTGAAGTGGGATCAAGATTATTTTGGGTTCAAGGAGCTAAGGTAAGCTTATGGGTTTGTTTATTTCTTGGTTTTGGTGTTGGGTGAAATCATGGGTTTGGTGATTGTGTTGGTTTTATGGATTTATTGATATGGGTTTATGATTATTGAGTTGATAATGGTGCAATACATGGTTTATTGTTGTAGGAATTCAACCAAGAGTATAGAATAAAGGTTTCTATTGGTTGTAAGTGGAATTTCATTCCTTGTGCTCACATGATAATATATGTATGGTGTTTCAATGGTTTTAATGTGCTATTCCCTTCATTTGATTCGTGTTATGTATTGATACACTTTGTTGTATATTATGGAGGCATTTTTATGTCTCAATTGTGAAAAAAGGAAATACAAGAGAAAAGAGTCTTCAAAGTGTTTGATTTAATGCCAAAGAGAGAGTTCAAATGATTTATGGATTGATAGATACATAGTCAGAGATTGCATGCAATTAGTTGATCAACGACCATAGGCTTATATCTCTCAGAGTTATCGATTTATATCGATGGGATATAGGTACAGAGACAGAGATACTATACAGATATCAATCCAACAGAGAAAAGAGAAATACCATCTTATTGTTATATTATGCTATGTTATTCATGTTTCAAGAGTTGATGGTATTTAATGTTTTCAAAGTCATGTTTTCAGAGTATGATATGTATTCATTGCTATGTAAGAGTTCCACTTGCTGAGTTTTATACTCATTTCAGTTATTTCATGTGATGCAGTTAAGAGTGACGAGCCGGGACGTTGATTGGGGCCGGAGTCATATGCATAAGAGAAGCAAGGAAGAAGGCTATTTTGCTAGCTTTTTAACATGATCACAAAAATGATATTTTGTATTTTTGTTGTATCATTTGATTGATCATGTATATACTTTTGATTATACATTGACATGTATTTTAAATCCTTCTTTCTTTTTAGAAAATTTTAAATTCCGCTGTTATTTTATCAAAACCGGTTAGAGGTGTTACAGTGGGCCTAATTTTGGGGCAAGGAGAGCTTGAAGATTGTCTTGCCATCAAGAGCTTAGTTGTATATCAACTAAGTTGGAGCCAACATCAATCTTTTAAGATTGATAGGTATATTTTCTAAAACACTCTATGTATGACATATTTCGTGTTTTTGTATTTGCTACACACTAGTACATTAGGGTGCTCCGTTTTCTTGTTGAAAAACATTTTTGAAACTTCCGTTGCGCTAAAGGGCACCTTAATCCATCCTCTTTCACTAGCTAGCGCAGCGACGCTAGTGCCTAGCGCCTAGCGTTGTCCAGCCCCTAGGTGCTTGTCCATGACTTTTAAATCAATATTTTAGGCTCATGTCTTCTATGTTTTGGGAAAATATTCACACATCATTTTAGGATTTGTTTTGGGGGTTGATGTCATATTTAGTACGATGATTAAACGTGGTCAAGTCCCGAGTGATTTAGAATGTCATAAGAAATTTGTCATCTCAGGTGGTGAGCACGACTATTACGTCCAAGCTATGGAAAAATTAAGTGCATGTAATCATGTTAGTATGTGCAGCAGTGGCCCCAAGCGAGACCCAATGAATCCCTCAACGTCATATAAGTATGTTCGACGTGCAAAAGAAAATATTTTATGTTTTTAAGGTATGCTAAATGTCTTGTGACCAATTATGAACGGGTTTGAAAGTCGGTGAACGTGGCCGATGACCTCTCCACCCCAGTTAAGCATGACCGGGTTTAGATCAGGATTGGAAAGCGGTAAAGCATGACCAGGGACCAATCCACCCGGTAAAGTATGACCGGGGATCTCATGTATGTGGTAGTCGATTTTTCCTGCCAGCTCAATACTATGGTTTAGTCTGATCAGGGGCATTTATGTATGGGTCACTTGCTTTGAAACATATCTCTACGCAAAATAATGAAGTTTAGGCATGTTCAAGTATGTATGATGCAAGCATGTTTATGAAAAATTTTATGTTGATGGAACATCTAAGTTTATGTTATCACGTTCAAGTTTAAGTATGTACGTTCTACTTTAAAGATGCATGTGGTTTTATTATGTATTACTTGTTACTTCACGTTTATACATGTTGAGTCTTTAGACTCACTAGACTTGATCGATGCAGGTGAGGACGAGTATGAGGAGACGAGGGGTGGGGAACAATGAGTCGGCCCTTGTTTTAAAAATTTATGAATGTTGATTCAAATACTCTGATTTTTACGAGATTGTTTATGATGTTTAAACGTTTATCTTTTTGCAAACTTCGGTATTAATTGTCTTTATTTCAAATACTTTTAGACGAGCAGATTATTTTAACGCATTTTAAAGGTTTATTATTTATTTAAGAAAATTTTAATTTTTCCGCAAATTTTAAAATAGTTTAAAAGTACGGTACGTTACAGGACATGTCACCATCAATCGTTGCAACTACCATTTAATGCTCATTAATATCCTTACTGTTTTTGTGACTTTAAGTTCATACTTTATCAAAAAGCTTGTCAAACTGTAGACTTTTTGTCATTCGAGAGTTGGTATGGACTTCTTCCAATCTTTCTATTTTAAGCTTTCATTTATATTTTTTACTTGCAATATCTTTGTGGAACATCTCAAATCCGATTGCTTGCAGTGCTGTTGGGAATCAATGGTTTGAACCTTGTGCACTAGTTTAAATGCTTTAGACAGGTCAATTGGAAGAAAATAAATATATCAGTTGGATGGCTCTACATTATGAGACCGGTTGAACGTAGCCTTGAGACCGGTTGATTGAATCTTACGTAGATCGGTCGAGTACCTGTAGTACATAGCAAATGGTAGCTCGATCTGACACAATAAGTTATTGTTTTTCATCATCAAAACTAAGGGATCTAACAAAATTTTCCTTTTTGGTGATGAGAAAAACTGAGCTCTAAAGATAATGAGCGATAAATAAAAGATGAATTTCATTGAGATAATGAATTTCATTGTCACTGATAAAGAGTATTAAAATCCTATTACACCTATACGTAAATAAAAAAATATATCTCCTAAAATAGGAACTTCCACTATCTCCGAATCCACCATCTCTCTTCGGATATTCTCTCTTTTCTCTTCTACTTTTGCTCTTCTTCTGCTTCGTCTAACTGTCTTCTAGCATCTTATTGCCTTTTCTATTCTTCTTCCCCCTTTTTGGCATCACCTGAATGAAAATGATCTAACATTAATTGCAGCTGGGTGCCAAGGGTAGCCTGAAGACCATCGATGTGAGCCCCAAGTGTTTGTTCAGTTTATGTTAACTATCCAGACAATGTGACAATGACATCTTTGGTCTGCTTCTTTGAGCTTTTGAATTCATCCATGAAACTTTTGATATCTGATTTTAGTTATGAGACATCGGTGTGCATGTCAACTTGGCGAAGATTAGAGATTCCAACGTCGGAGGCTAGCAAATTAGCATCGAATTCCACCATCAACTTTCAAACCTTCTCAAGATGGAAGTTGACCTCAGCAAAGTGTGCATAGGCCTTAATTTGATCATATTGACTTGATGGTTCAGCATCACAAAAGTGTCGTTGGAATCCGACTGGTTGTCTGTATTGTCATTTCTCATCTCCTCATGCTCCAAGTCGTCTGCTCCAGAGGTGCTTTCTCGACTGGGGAGGATGGGAGAGACACCTTTTTTATTCTCAAACTCGACCGAATGAGAACATATACGAGGAGAGTAAGCTCAAGTAGCTATCTTTGGAGATGTTGGGAAGTAACCTCTCTTTGTGGTACAATTTATTCGTCCCATGTTCGTTCATTACGTCTTTCTCCTTATTCTTCTTCTATGCTCATTTCCTTGAGAATTTCTTTATCCTCTCTGGCATAAACCTCAATGGTTTTGTCCAGAGAAATCTTGGGCATTTAAAATTCTTTCTGCTGATCTCTGGTCTTAGAGGCGATGGTGATAACATCATGCTCCAACTTTGAAATAACAACAGCATCATCGAAAGCAGTGCGACTGTTGTTATCAAAATTATTTTTTTTGGATAATAATGAGCCGAAGAAGACATTCCCGAAGTTGAAAATCAATGAAAGTTCGACGGCGAGAGCGACTTCAATTTCTTATGTCTCAACCAATCCAACATTTGGCCTTCAATAAAGGTCAGCTTCTCTAGAAGATCCTTCTTTCATAATAGTTTTGTATGGTGCTGATGTACGATGTTCAAACCACTCATCGAACATCTTCAGTCTTCTTGCTATCGCCTTCAGTACTTGCGCTAGATTTAGACTGACATCTATTTGAACCGTTGGAGAAGCTTTGGAAGGAGGTTGCACCTTCCCCTTACCCTTGTCCTTGGGCTTCACTGTGGGGCAGAGGGAGTGATTGAAGAAGTTAGATCCTTCTGAGATACAGATGCCAGCCACTGGTCGAGTGGGCTAGACATGTAGAATTGATTCAGGTTGAGCAACCTCGGACACGAGCTTTATTTTCTTTTTCTTCGGCTGCTTAGCTTCATTTTAATTGGAGCGGTCAGAGTCTTGGTCTTGGTAAAAACTTGTTTAAAAGGAACATTTTTCGTGTTTCCTCTTCATCGGGCTCGGTGTTGGCCATTTTTATCTTAACCGATGCCCTAGCTGGTATCTTATTTTTTTAGTAGTTGAGCCACTTGGTTAAATCAGTAATAGTCATAGGATTGAGCCTTTTTCTTGTAATGCAATGGTTTTGTGATTCCAAAGCTCATTCTGCAAATCGAGCAGATAACAGATCTGCAACCCAAATCCTTCTTATTGCCCCTTTCCCTTGACCATTTCACACAAAGTTCCGGAAAAGAATGTCCAACCACGTGGCACCAATCTTTGAGGCAATCAACGCCACATACAGTTTTTTCTTGAGTAATCTCGTCGTCCTTCCAGCTTTGACAAGAATGGATTTGGCCACGATGTTGGCCAGGATTCAAAATTCTACTTTTAATTTTTACTCCTTTGCGGAAATTTAAATGGGATTTCCAGACACAGAGAAAATATTGTTCCAGATGTTGGTTTTGCCTCATGGTAGATCAGAAACTTTGCCCAGGTCAGTTGAGAGCAGTTCTAGTGATTTCCCAAAGAACTCCAGAAAAAAATTATGATGTTGGAGCCATTGATAGTACTAGCGTGCTCCATTCGGTCAAAGAGAAAGAACTGCTTCACCATAGCCAAATTGAAGATAGATCCACGGAAGAAGAACTTCCTCAAACCAAAAACCTCAAGCATCTCAAGAACATATGAGATATCTTCATTTTTAATGGAGTATATAACTTCAAAATCAACTGAGAGACAGATCTTTTGGATAGACATCCTGAATTTGTAGAAAATATTTCCGAAGAGCAAGTGAAGGGTGCAGAGATATTTTTTTGACAAGCAAAGAGTTTGAAATCACAAAAACTTCAAAGTAGATGTGAGCGGAAAAAATTCCAAACATTTGGAAATGAAGTATATATATGATTTGATGAGAAAACCACAACTGAAAAAATGTAAGTTCAGTTGTGGATTTGAATTTTAAAATTTGAAATGAATGTGAAGAGGTGTAAAAACTTTTCACATTGATAATTTCATATTTAATTAATAGAATAACATTGTCGTTCAATATTTTAAAATTTAAAAGGTATGACAACCGATTGTCCGTTAAATAAGATTATATTAAATAATGAAGTCATTTAAGAGCTAGTGGTTAGATAAATCACAGGTTTCGAATTTTTATTCAACTGTTATGATTTAAAACCTTTTAACAGGCTGGATAATTATTTTGTCATACTTGTAATATTTTAACTTCATTTTAATGTAAAAGTTGCTAAATAGTACTCTCTTTAAACATATAAACTAAGATAAATCTACCAAATCTAAAATATTTTTGAACTAAGAAAAATTAATGTCCGGTAAGGTTTGATAAGAATATCTGCTACTTGTTAATCGGTGGAGATGTGTTCTAGTCAAATATCCTTCTTTATGACACGATCTCTTATGAAATGATGTCTAATATCAATATTCTTTGATCTAGAATGCATCACATGATTATAAGTAATGGCGATTGAAGTTTTGTTGTCACAAAAGATGACATATTCATTCGATCGGAACCCATAGTGTCTAAGTTGTTGTTGAATCCATAAAATTTTTGCAAAACAGCTTTCGTCTGATAGATATTCTACTTCAGCAGTTGAAGTGACTGTTGATGTCTAGTCCTTGTTGAACCAGGAAATCAATCTATCTCCAATAAATTAACATGATTTGTATCTAAATGTCCAATAAGGTTAAAACTTGAGTATATGGGATACCAAAGACCCACATTAATAGTTCTTTTAAGATATTTAAGAATTATTTTAGTGGCAGTGTAATGAATTTGTTTAGGAGCAGCTTAGAATCTAGAACAAAAACAAACCGCAAACAAAATATCTGGTAGACTAGCGGTTAGAATAACAGTGAACTATAAGACTACGATACATGGTTACCTCAGCCAAAATTCCCCTTTCATCTTTGTCTAACTTGATTGATGCGTTCATGGAGGTAGATGCAGCATAACAGTTGTCCATTCAAATTTTTTTGATGAGCTCATTAGTATTCTTGAATTGATTAATAAATATTCCTTTGTCAAGCTGTCTGACTTGTAATCTAACGAAGAAAGTAAGCTCTCACATCATGCTCATCTCAAATTTTTCTTACATAAGCTTAGAGAATTTCTCACAAATTTTTGGGTTAGTTGACCCAAAATAATGTTTTCAACATAAATTTGAACTAACAGGACATGATCTCCCTTGGTAAATTTGACCAATGTCTTTTTGACTATTCCTATCACAAAATCGTGATCAATTAAAAATTTAAGGAGAGTATCATACCAAGCTCTAGCTGCTTGTTTTAGTCCATGTAAGGCTTTATCTAGTTTAAAGGCATGACATAGATAAGCAAGATTGATAAAATCTGGTGGTTTTTCTACATAGACTTCTTCTTGCAAAAGATCGTTTAAAAATGTTGACTTTACATTCATTTGATAGACTTTGAAGTCCTTAAAATTAGCATATGCAAGGAAGATTCTTATGGCCTCAAGACTTGCAACCAGTGTAAAATACTCATCAAAATCAATGTCTTCCGCTTGTAAGTTACCCTTGGGCTACATGACGGGATTTGTTTTTCATAACCGTTCTATTCTCATCCAATTTGTTCCTGAATATCCATCTAATCCCAATAACAATTTTCTTATCTAGTCGAGGAACTAGATGACAAATTTTGTTGCACTCAAATTGGTTGAGTTTTTATTTCGTGGATTCTATCCAGTTAGCATACGCTAAAGCTTCATCGATCTTTTTGGGTTCAATCTGGGAGATGAAAGCTGCATGCAAGAACTCATCAATCATTTTCTTCCTAGTTCTAAGGGGAGTAGAGGAGTTACCGATGACCAAATTAGGTGGATGATTTCTACTCCACAGGTAGTTCGGTCCAAGATGTCGTGGATCCTTTTGAGGTTGATTTTCTTCCTCAATGATAATATCTTCATCCTCCCTTTATTGGATCATTCTCAACAATCGGTTCCTCGAGCCCTTGATTTGGTGTGGTAGAGTTTTTCTCAACAGTTACTGGACATGTTACAAGAATATCTTCATTTTGTCTCCTAAGCTCGATCTCACTTTCATTTTTATAAATGAGTAATGTCTCCAATCTTTGGCTTATCCCATTTATGTTTACTTGTTCTTGAACTGCACATACAGTAGATTCATAAAAAATAACATGAACAGTTTCTTCAATTGTCAAAGATTTGTTTTGAGTATCGAAGGCAGTTAAGTGAGTTTTGCCATTGTTGTGAATGAAATATTTGCAGCTAGATATCTTGCAATATGAAATGTCTGGTTTTATACCATTCCATATCTCATAAGAATTCTTGTTCCGTCTTTTGTTAATCATAGATCTGTTTTGAGTGTAACAAATTATATTGACTGTTTTTGCCTAAAGCTTTTGAGAAAAATTTGAATCGGCGATCATTGTTCTACCCACTTCTTTCAAAGTCTGGTTCCTTCTTTCTACAAAACTATTTTGTTGAGGAGACCCGGCGACTGAGAATTCATGTTTGATTTCCTTATCATCTTGATAGGATTCAAGGGTTTTATTTGTAAATTCAGTACTCTTGTCACTCCTTATCCTATCTATCGTAATGGATTTTTCGTTTTGCAACTGTTTTAAAATTTTGATCATATTTGAAACGATTTGATTGTTGGACGGTATAAAGATTACCCAAGTGTATCAGGAAGTAGTAATCTACTATCACTAAAGTGTACCTCATTCCCCTATGCTCTTCATTGGCATTGACCCAAATAGGTCCACATGCATTAATCTAAACATTTGGTGGATGAGTTATACCATTTTCTTTTAAAGGTCGATCTTACTTGCTTGTCTAACTGACATGCAATGTAAATCTTGTGTTTAGCGACAATGAATTTGGATAGACAGATCACCAAGCCTTGGTTACTTAGGTTGGAAATATATTTAAAATTTAGATGATTCAGTCGCTTGTGCCACAACCAATGCTTATCATTATTATGAGCAAAAAAACTTGGGGGAAGGCATTTGATTATCTTTCAAACTTATTCTATAAGTATTTCGTTCTCTTAGTTTGGTTAATATAATATTACCATTACTAAATTTTACAGTGCAAGTTTGTTGGTAAAATTCAACAGAGTAACCATTATCACATAACTGGCTAGTGCTAATTAAATTACAGCGCAAATTTTCAAACAATAAAACATCTCTAAAAATGACTTTACCATGAATAATTTTACCATTACTCACGGTTTTACCTTAAGAAGTATCACTAAATGTATTTTTGGTCATTTACAATCAATTAATTCTGACAATAGTTTTTTGTTTCCAGTCATGTGCCTTGAGCATCCACCAGGTTGACATATTCGACCATTTTTGTCTTTTCTGCATGTCAACAAACATAAAACACTTTTGGTACCCATATCTATTTGAGTACATATTGGATTAATCTTTTCGAGATTCACACTTGAATCACCCTAATGGGCTTACGAGTGTGTGTCCAGAAATTCTAGCGGTCAAGTAAAAGTGTATGTCATGTTATGTAGTGTTTCTGTTTTATATCTAACCATATGTTGTTTGGGCCTTTTATCTTTTCTATCCAGTCTGTATCTCTTTTGAACTAGCCTACAATTGAAGTACTGTTTTGGTTTCCAATTTTGAACACTTTTTCTAGGTTGTGATGGTTTGTTCCAAGACCGGTTTGAATATGATTGGATTCCTTGTTCTTTTCCATTTGGTTTTGCCTTTAGCCAGGTTTTCTTAAACTTAGAGTTCTAAGGTTCAACGTATATCAGTCCTCTATGCTTAACTTTGTCCTCTTATGACACTTTCTGGTACGCTTGGATTTCAGGCTTATCATGTTCGTATACTGTACTAGACCAAACAAAATTTATCACATTAGACTTGATTTTGTCTAGATTCGGTTGAGTACCTGCAATCATTTTTTCCAAAGCTTAGGTGTAAGGTCCAAAAATTAAGACGACGTAATTCAACTGCATGCAAATCTAGGAAATATGAAAAATGGCTAATTAAATTATTTTTATTGCTAAATTAATTGTAACATGTATGATTTTATATGTTAAATATGATTTTATGGTCATCATGCATTAAAATGTAATTTTTAAGGGATATTCAAGTTGCGATCGAGGAATAGAGACCGAGGACTGAAAAATGTAAAATGTTTTTATTAAATAATTGTTTTTAATTATTTAAAATAGGGTTGATGCTTTTTCATATTTTTGAAAATTATTCGTTTTGAGGTGATTTTATACGCCGGGACGTAAATTTTATCGGTGTTGGTTTTTCAACAAAAGTACGAACGTTTGGGCAACCCGGCTAATAAATTAACAAAATTATTTAAACAAAATTATTTTTAAAACTTTAATTAAGCACTAATGGGCCTAGTTACCTACTTAATGGGCCTAAGCCTTATTAGTGATTAATTAAAAGTATTTAAAGTACAAAAAACCCCACCCTAAACCCTCATAATTCACGCCCCACACTCTCACAATTCTCTCCATCAGCTTACACGACACACACAAACACAAAGTTTGAGGAAAAATTCAAAAAGTTTCAAGGGTTTCAAGCCACGGTCCCGTCTTCACCGTTCTTCGCAATCATCAACATATAATCGTGCATTTAAAATTCAAAGGCACGTCATACATCTCTTTTTCTCGTCTATCACATCGTATTATGGTTTTAAATAACGTTTGCATGAAAATCATGATTTTCTTATGATTATTTTCGTAATATTGCACATGCATGTAGTAAACTTATGAATTTTTTTATCCAAAATCATGTTTTATAATGTTCAATGAGACTGCCATGATTAGGACATGATCAAGCAATTTTTCAACACAATTTAGGGTCCTAGACACACACCATACACGCCACACAACCGAAGGAAACAAGCTAGTGGGAAACTTCTGTCATGGGATCTTGAGGGTTCGACTTTGGGGCAAGGCTTGGCACGGCTGGGATCAGGGCTATCCAAGGTCATGTGTGAGTCGAGGTTAGAGTCCTAGCCATGCAAGTACAGGGTTAGAGTCCTAGTCCCACCCGAGAAGGAGAATTGTTGCGTGCCTTGGTGTAGCAGCGCGCAGGGGTTGCACGGCTCAACCAGGGGTCTTGAGCTGGGCTAGAGTGATGCACTAGGGTCCTAGGAGGGTGCACGGGAGGTTGGTTTAGGGGCTGGGCATGCTGGCTAGAACCTAGCAACTTAAACGTAGAGTCCATGCTAAGAGAGAGTCTCGGCCACTTCTTGGTTGGGGGATTGGTTTTGGAGTTTTGTTTGAATCCTATGGGTTAGCTTGGGTCCAGTAGGTTCCTAAGTGGTCTGGGAAGGGGTCGGCTCGTGAGGGTCCGAGCCTGGCCCGGTAAAAAACCAACATGGCTCGGTGATGGCTAGAACCGAAGGTTTAGGGTTTTCTAATTGGAAAATTAATCGAAACATGGCTCACGGGGCTCGAGTCGTAGTTCACGAGGGCTAAAATAATATAAAAGTCTAAATTTTGAATTTAGGAATTTTATATTAAGGTTTGAAATTTTTCGGGAGTAAAACGCCTTAAAAACGAATAATTAAAGATTAATTAAAAAGTCTATTATTTAAGCTATATAAAATTATGGGAAATTTAACTTATGCTTAAATAATTATTTGGGACATGTTAGGGTCAAGGATATTAAGAAAAAGTCAAAAACGTGAAATTTTACGTCTGGGGGTAAAACGGTAATTTTACACCTGAATATTAGTAAACGTCATGGCAGTGCTCTGAATGCTATTTTATATGCTATTATGATTATTTTAAAATGTTTAAGGATTTTTATATCTTAAAATGTTTATTTTAAAAGTTTATGGAATTTTATGATAAACCGATATAGTCAAAAGATTATGTTGCATACTTGTTTTTAAAGGAAAAATGATATTAAATGCATGTTTTTTATAAAGTGATGAAAATGTAAAACGTTGAAGGAAGTGAAGTAATTGTGACTGTTGAGGATATGAGGATAAGAATGGGGATATCATGAGGGAAAAGCCTAGAGGGAGCCCATTTATGGGAGAAGACCCCAGAGGGAGCCCGACGATCGTATTTTCATTCGATGAGGATAGGCCAAGGCTCAGTTGACGAGTAAGTTTCGCTGATGTCCCCGCCGCCCAATATTGTGGTTACATGTAGATGGATCCATCGACTTTATGAGGATTAGGAAAGTCACAATTAACGATCTGAATTCAATAAAAAATAAAATTTTTTATGATCATGATGAAAGGATACATGTTATGAAATGAGGAAAGGAAAATGTTAAGGTTTATGTTATGCATGTTATGAAAATGCTATTTTTACGTAAAAATTATATTTCACTGTTGCATGTGATTTTATACGTATTACTTATTATCAATATTATGGTGTGTTGAATCTTTAGACTCACTAGGTGTGATGAATGAAGGTGATTATGATGTTAAATGTTACTGGAGGTCCTGATGGTTGACCTTGCTGGACTGTCGGTGCATATAACCCGAGGACCATCGCTTCTACTTTCCGCACTTATGATTTATGTTTACGATTTATGTTACAATATTTTTAAGACTATTTATTTATGCTTTAGAGTGGTTTTTGAGAGGATGATAATTTCCAAGTTTATTGCTTTTTAGGTTGGTAAACATTTGACGATTTTGTGCATTGAGATATTTCCTTAAATTTTCAAATCCTAGTTGGTTGATTTATTATTTTTAAAATGGTGCAAAAATATGTTATATATGTATGCAAGTAGTTCGGCCGAAATCATGAGAGGTTTAAAAAAAATATCTTGTACTTTTTAAGCAAAACGATTAGCAGATGTTTCAGTTGGTATCAGAGCAAAGGTCCTATAAAGGGTTGTGCCACCATCAGCGCCGGAAAGATCAGTCATGAAGCCTCAATTTGTAAGTTTACATGCTTTATATGATTTAATATGATGTTACCTTCATGACGATATGAATAATATGTTTACGTCACCTGTTACTAGCTTTTTGAGTATTTATGCTTTGCATGCTTAAATTGCTAAATGAATAAGGATATGTCACATGATTAGAAAACTTAGATTTAAAAATGCATGTTGGTTATGATAGAATTTGGAAAACGTTCAGATAAAATGCCACCTAGACGTGCCCCTGTTATTGAGAATCAAGAAAAGAACAGTGTTAACCATCAAGGTAATGTCAAAGCACCCCCGCCTCCAGGGGATGCTGCTACTCGTGCGTTAGAAGGGATGACTCCTTTCTTCGAGCAATAGTTACAGCAGCAGCAGTTACAGCAGTTACAACAAGCACCTAGGCCACAACATGACATATATGATCAGTTCCGGAGCCTAGGGCCAAAGGAATTTTCTGGTACCACCCATCCTTTTGCTGCTGAGGCTTGGATTCGTGCACTCGAGGTACACTTCCGTTATCTGAACATGGGGGATACTGACCGTGTTAGGTGTACCACCTACATGTTTAGGGATGATGCTTCTTTATGGTGGGAAGGAGCTGAGCATGGTATTGATATTGCTAATCTTACTTGGGCTCGTTTCAAGGAGATATTCTATGAAATATATTTTACTGCTGATATTAGAGGATGACTGAAGCGGGAGTTTATGAGCCTCCGACAGGGAGACTTGACTGTTGCTGAGTTTGTGAAGAAATTTTGATAGGGGTTGTCACTTTGTACCCCTTATTGCGAGAGATCCTGCAGAGAAGCTTAGACACTTCATGGATGGTCTACGACCCACCATACGAAATAATGTTATGATGATGCGTCCTTTGGATTTTGCCACCGCTACTACTTATGCATTCCAGTCTGAGCACTCTTTAAGAGACATCGAGTTTGAGATACAGCGCAATAGGCAGCAACACCACAATAACAATTAGCCAAACAAGAAACCATATACGGGTCCTCCTAGACCTCAAGGGCCTCAAAAGCCCCAAGGTCAAGTCAAGAAGCAAGGATAGCAAAGGCCACCAAATCCTGGAGCACCAAAGTCTGCTGAGAGGCAACCATGCAAGGAGTGCAATCTCTTACATCTTGGCAAATGTGAATGGGGGACATTCAAGTGTTTCTATTGCAAGGAGAATAAGCACAAGGCTGCTGATTGCCCGAAGAGGAAAGAGCCTACTATGGGACGAGCTTATGTTATGAATGCTGAAGAAGCTGAGGAGGAGGCAGACATTACACTCATTACGGGTAACCTAGTCGTTTAACATTTTTATATTGCTCTTATTGCATGAGATGTTAAATTGGTTATTAGAATTGAATAGGGATCAAGTTTAACCTAGTGGAAATTAGATTGCATGTTCTACCTTAGTTGGATTTAAGTTATGATTTGAGAAACCCTAGAAATTAATATGGAATTTTGTGTCTTATTTTATGTAAAGGATGATTTAATTCCAAATAAAAAGTTTAGGGCCAAAATTAAAAGAAAATCATAATCAAGGGTTGCTAAGGGTTTCGAAATTTATTAAGGGGTCTTAGTGCAATTTTCAAAAAATGTAAGGGCCTTAATGCTATTAACCAAAATTTTAGGGACCTAAATGAAATTTTCGAATTCTTAAGGGTCAAAAATGTAATTATCGAAATTTAAGGGACCAAAATGAAAAATTTCGAAAAAATATAAGGGTCAAATTGCAAATATTCGAAAATTTGGGGACTACATACAAATTTCGAAAAATTGAAGGGCTAAAATGTAATTTTTCAAGAAATGCTTACGTTCAACACGCCAATCTTCACCTAACTTTGGGAAAATAATGATAGAAATTGTAAGGTCCAAAATTAAGACGACGTAAACCAACTGCATGCGAATCTAGGAAATTATGAAAATTTAGTAATTAATCGACTTTAGTTGCTAACTAATTATGTGACATACTGGTTTATATGCTAAATGAGATTTTATTGTCATCATGCATAAAATTGTATTTTTAGGAATATTCAAGTGACGATCGAGGAACGGGGACCGAGGGCTGAAAAATGTAAAATATTTTTATTAAATGATTATTTTTAATTATTTAAAATATGGCCGATGCTTGTTAGCATTTTTGAAAAATAAGGGTTTTGAGGTGATTTTATACGCCGGGGCGTAAATTTTATCGGTGTTGGTTTTTCAACTAAAATACGAGCTTTTTGGCAACCCGGCTAATAAATTCACATATTTAATTAAAGAAAAACTTTGGTATTATTTTATTTAAATCCTAATTTAACTAATGGGCTTAATTTTATGGCTTAATAGGCCTAAAGCCTACTTAGGGATCTAATTAGTATTTAAAGTGTAAAAATTGCCAAAACCTAGTCTACTTTGCACACAAAGCCATCGGCCACACCCTCTATTTTCTGAAAAACTCTCTCCACCCCTCCCATACACACACGACACTTCACACAAAATTTTGAAGAGCAGTTCGAAGGGTTCAAGGGACTTCAAGCCAAGGTTTCGATCCGTTCTTCGTCGTCAACGGATATTCGAGCGTTAATTACGCAAAGGCACGCCTATTCTTTTCTTCAAACCATCACCACATCATAGTATTGTTTTCATGAAAGAAAAGTTTACAAGTCAAGGATTACTTTCTGTATTTTCGTTTTTGCATGCATCATGAACTTTTCAAGTATGAATTTCAATCCAAATTGTGTTGTTGTTTGTGTGAAAGGGGCTGCCATGATCAGGACATGTTTAGACATTGTTTTACATGAGGTTAGGGTCATAAGATAAGCCATAACATGCACAAACCGAGTCTAAACACAAGCTGTAGCAACCTGCTGTCGTGGGAAGCGAGGGATTCGGTTTTGGGTTCCAAGGGCTTGGCTGGGTCGTGGCTTCTGTCCAGGGCTTAGCCAGGGTCTGTGAGGGGTCAAGGAGGAGTCCTAGCCATGCTAGGACTCGAGCCAAGTGGGTTGGGAGGAGTCCTTGTTGACAAGGACTCCTACCCGAGAGTGCAGTAAGGGTGCGCAGGGTTCAGCTGTGGCGCAGGGGGTGTGGGGCTCTGCCTGGGTTCGAAGGCTGGGTTTGAGTGAGTCCTTAGGGTCTTAAGTCAGGGCACGATAGGTTGGTTCGGTTGGGACCAGGGGCTAGCCAGGGCCATGGGTATGTCCAGGGAGGGGTCCTAGCCACGCTAGGACTCGAGCTAAGTGGGCTGGGAGGAGTCCACACCAGCAGGGACTCCACCCGAGAGAGAACAAGTCACGCGCAGGTTTCAGAAGCTGGTGCAAGGTGAAAGGGCTCGGCCAGGGGGCTTGGGCTGGGCTAGGTTAGGTCCTTAGGGTCCTAGTAGAGTGCTTGGGGGCTGGTTCAAGGGGCGGCTCGGTGGTTGGGTGGCTAGCAACAGAAAACGTGGGGGGAATTGCATCATAGAGTCACGTACAGGTGTGCCTTCTTCAGGTGGCTTGTGCGCTGGTCTAGGGGCTTGGGTTGGTCTAGGTATGGTCTGGAAATGGTCCAGGGAAGGTTAGGGTCAGGTGGACTCAGTGGTGGCTCGGCTGGGAGAGTCCTAGTGGGGTTACGAGTCCTAAACATGCAAGGAAGCACACACACTCAAACGTGCAGAAATATGGGTCAAGTTCCAGGAGCTTTTTGAGCGGGCCAGGGTTGATTTTACGGGCTGGGCTTGGTTAGTTGGGTCCCTAGGTGAGTTGGCTAGGTTTTGGTTCAAGGTGGCTAAGGCGTGGCTCGAGTAAATTAGGAGATGGCTCGGTGTGTTCGATAAGGTGTCGAAAACAAAAATTAAAGAACTTAAATCGAATCCATGGGTCCACGAGGGTGGCTCATGACTTGGAAGGTTAGAATAAATCATAAAAATGCTATGTTTAAAATTTGGGATCAAAATAATGAGTTTTGGATTTATTCGGGATTTAATCGCCGCACGAAAAGCCAATTAACGAGTTAATTGAAACGCCTGGTTTTAAGCTTCATAAAATTATGAAAAATTAGGTTTAAGCTTAAATAATTATTAAAAGTCTAAGTTTTTAATTTGGGAATTTTATATTAAGGTTTGGTTTAATTCGGGATTAAAACGCATTAATACGTCACATTTAAAGATTAAATTAAAAGTCATCGATTTATGCCAAATAAAAAATGAGAAAATAATTTTAGGCTTAAATAATTATTTGGGACATGTTAGAGTCAATGAATTCAAGAAAATATCAAAAACTAGAAATTATACGTTCAGGGGTAAAACGGTCTTTTTACACCTAGAAATTAGTAAACGTCATGGCAGTGTCCTGAATGCTGATTTATGTTATAATATGATTATTTTCAATGGTTATGTAGGTTTATAAATTTTTATATGTGTAAATATGATTTTGAAATGTTCATGAATTATTAAAGATTAAATTGAACATGTAAAAGATATGTTGCATGCTTGGTTTAAAATGAAAAATGTTATATGCATGATTTTTTTTTAAGTGATGATAATATGTTGAAGGATGTGAAGGGATTGTGACTAACACGATGATATGTTGGAGATATCGTGGGGGTTATGGTCCTAGTGGGAGCCCGACGATCGTATTTCCTTGGATACGGATATGTATATGTATATGTATATGATGATATGATAATACGTAAGGCCAGGGCCCAGTTGACCGGTGAGAGTGTTGCTGGTGTCCCCCGCCGCCTAGTACTGTGGTTACATGTAGATGGATCCATCGCCTAACACGTATATGAAAGTCACAATCAACGATCTGAATTCAACAAACACAAACATGAATATGAATATGGACACGAATATGGACATGAATATGAATATGTTTATGTTTTTATGAAAATGTTTTTATGCATCATGAAAATGTTTACGAAAATATTTATATTTATGCATCTTCATGAAAACGATATTTTAAGTACAAGTATTTTTCACTGTTATATGTTAACTGTATTACGTATTACTTGATATCAAGAATATGACGTGTTGAGTCTTTAGACTCATTAGGTGTGATTGATGCAGGTGATTACGAATATGTTTATGGAGGTCTTGATGGTTGACTTGACTGGACTGAAGGTGCACATAACCCGAGGACCGACGCTAGTTTTCCGCACTAGTTATGATTTATGATTTTAAGTAATGTTAAAGATATTTTTACGACGTTTTATTTGCGAGTGGTTTTTGAGAGGTTATAGTATGGGCTATACTTTTCAAATATTAGTTGGTTGATTTATTTTAAAATGATATAAAAATATTTTATGCTTGTGTATGCAATTCGGCCGATGCTATGTGAGGTTTAAAAAAAAAAATTCTAGTACTTTTTAAGAAAACGAATGAGCAGACGTTTCAGTTGTTATCAGAGCAAAGGTCCTGTAAAGGGTTGTGTCACCATCAGCGCCGGGAAGATCAGTCGTCAAGCCTCAATTTGTAAGTTTACATGCTTTATATGATTTTATGATGTTACCTGCATGATTATATGAATATTGTGATGCATGTTTATTAGCTTTTTGAATATTTATGCTTTGCATGCTTAAACTGATAAAATGAATTAGGACATGTCGCATGATTAGGAAACTTAGATTTAAATGCATGTTGGTTACGTTAGAATTCGGAAAACATTCAGATAAAATGCCTCCTAGACGTGTACCCGTTATCGAGTATCAGGAAGAGAACAGTGTTAATCGCCGAGGGAATAGTCAAAGAAATGCTCCACCACCACCCCCTCCTCCAGGGGATCCTGCTACTCGTGCATTAGAGGGTATGGGTCGTCTCTTCGAGCAACAGTTACAGCAGCAGCAGTTACAGCAGCAACAGCTACAGCTGCAGTTACAGCAGATGCAGCCACAACAGCCACCTAGGCCACGACATGATATTTATGATCAGTTCCGAAGGCTAGGGCCGAAGGAATTTTCTGGCACTACTGATCCCTTTGCCGCTGAGAGTTGGATTCGTTCACTCGAGGTACATTTTCGCTATCTAGACATGGGGGATGCTGACCGTGTAAGGTGTACAACTTATCTGTTTCGAGATGACGCTTCTTTATGGTGGGAAGGAGCCGAGCATGGTGTTGACCTTGCTACACTCACTTGGGCACAGTTCAAGACAAAATTCTATGAGAAATACTTCACTGCTGATGTCAGAAGCCGGATAAAGAGGGAATTTATGACCCTCCGCCAGGGAGACGTATCTGTTGCTGATTTTGTGAAGAAATTTGATAGGGGTTGTCACTTTGTACCCCTTATTGCTAGGGATGCGGAAGAAAAGCTTAGACACTTCAAGGATGGCCTACGACCTACCATTCGGGATAAGGTCATGATGATGCGTCCTGGAGATTATGCCACAGCAGTTACCTATGCATATCAGGCTGAGCAATCCCTAAAGGACATTGACTTTGAGTTACAGCGTAAGAGGCAACAACATCAGAATAATAACCAACCCAACAAGAAGCCATATACGGGTCCTCCTAGACCTCAAGGGCCTCAAAAGCCCCAAGGTCAAGTCAAGAAACCAGCACCACCAAAGCCACCACCTACAGCGCCAAAGCCTGCCGATAAGCAACCTTGCAAGGAGTGCAACCGTTTTCATTTTGGCAAGTGCATGTGGGGATCTTATAAATGCTTCATCTGCAAGGAAGAAGGGCATAAGGCTTCCGATTGCCCGAAGAAGAAAGCACCTACGGTTGGAAGAGCTTATGTGATGAACGCCGAGGAAGCTGAGGAAGAGGCAGACACTACACTCATCACGGGTAACCTAGTCATTTAACATTTTTATATTGCTTACTATTGCATGAAATGTTAAATTGGTTAATAGAATTGTTTTGGAAATGCAGAATTAACCTAGTGAAGATTAGGTTGCATGTTCTACTTAGTAAGAATTAAGTGATGATTCTAGAACCATAGAAAGTGATTTGAATTGTGTGCCTTATTTTATGTGAAGGAGGAAATGGTTTCAAATAAAAAGTTTTAAGGCCAAAATTAAAGAAAATCATAATTTAGGGAGGTTTCGAAAGTTTGGGGGTTATTGTGCAATTTTTGAAACTTTGAGGTCTATTGTGCAATTTCGAAAAATAAGGGACCTAAGTGAAATTTTTGAAAATCTTAAGGATCAAAAATTCAATATTCGAAACATGAAGGGCTAAATCAGAATTCCGAATAATATAAGGACTTAATTGCAATAATTCGAAAATTTTGGGGGTCAATTTTGCAAATTTCAAAAATTGAGGGACAAAGGTGCAATTTTTTCAAAGAAATGTTTAAGTTCAACGCGCAATCTTCTTATAACTTTGGGAATTAATGATAATAAATCCTTAAGATTCAACTCGAAGAGATATATAAGACAATTTTCATCGCAGGGAGGATCATCATTCTAGGTGTAGCTACCCATGCTTTGCTAGATTCAGGAGCTACACATTCTTTCATATCAAAAACCTTCACCAAAAGACTGAATATTACTCCTCAAGACTTGGGTTTTGGTTTCAAATTTTCTATTCCATCCGGTGATCAATTGCTCACGTCCAAGATTGTCAAGAATCTGGAGCTTCGTTTATTCAGGGATGTAGTTCGGGCATATCTTATTGTGCTCCCTATGCCCGAATTTGATATTATACTTGGGATGGACTGGTTATCAGAAAATGGAGCTTCGATTGATTTTCGTCAACGATCAGTATCTATTAGACCGCCTAGTGGTAAATCTTTTGTCTTTGAGGCGGCAAGAAACAGGCAAATGCCGCACATCATCTCTTGTCTATGTGCGAGGAAGCTCATTAAGCGTGGATGCCAAGCTTACCTGGCATGTGTCACTACCACGCATGTATCTGCCAGTCAGAAGTTAGAAGATGTTAATGTTGTGAGAGATTTTCCTAGCGTTTTTCCCGAAGACGTTTCTGGCATTCCGCCCGATCGTGAAGTGGAATTCTCTATTGATCTTATGCCGGGCACTATTCCTATATCTAAAGCACCTTATCAGTCTAGCACCCGCTGAAATGAAAGAATTGAAATATCAAATTCAAGAACTGCTAGACAAGGGTTTCATTCGCCCTAGTTACTCTCCATGGGGCGCTCCGGTATTATTTGTGAAAAAGAAAGATGGTAGCATGCGTCTTTGCATCGATTATCGTGAGCTTAATCGGGTTACTATCAAAAATAAGTATCCACTGCCAAGAATTGAAGATTTATTTGATCAGTTGAAAGGAGCATCGATATTCTCTAAGATTGATCTGCGATCGGGATACCATCAATTGAAATTTAAGGAGTCTGATGTTCACAAGACGGCATTTCGCACGAGATATGGGCACTATGAGTTTATGGTCATGCCATTCGGGTTGACCAATGCGCCAGCGATCTTCATGGATCTCATGAATCGCGTATTTCAGCCGTATCTGGATCAGTTTATTATTGTCTTCATTGATGACATATTGATCTATTCCAAGAGCAGAGAGGAGCATAGTCGCCATTTGAGGACAGCACTGCAAGTTCTACAAGACAGAAAGCTTTATGCAAAATTCAGCAAGTGCGAGTTTTGGCTTGATAGAGTGGCATTCTTGGGCCACATTATTTCCAGCAGGGGAGTGGAGGTCGATCCAAGTAAAGTCGAGGCAGTGAAAGAGTGGCCAGTACCGAAGAGTGTTACCGAGATTCGCAGTTTCTTGGGACTAGCTGGCTATTATCGCAAATTCATCAAGGATTCTCCTCTATAGCAGTGCCTTTGAAATCTTTGACTAAGAAGAATGCGAAGTTTATTTGGGGGCCCGAGTGTCAAGATAGTTTTGACAAGTTGAAGCAAGCCTTGATATCAGCGCCAGTGTTATCTATGCCATCAGGGCAAGGGGAGTATGTTCTTTATACCGACGCTTCTAAGCTTGGTTTAGGTGCAGTTCTGATGCAAAATGACCGAGTTATCGCCTATGCATCAAGACAGTTGAAAATTCATGAAAAGAACTACCCTACTCATGATCTTGAGCTCGCAGCAGTAGTCTTTGCACTAAAGATTTGGAGACATTACCTTTATGGGAAGAAGTGCAAAATATTCACTGATCATAAAAACTTGAAATACTTCTTCACCCAAAAGGAGTTGAATATGAGACAGCGCAGATGGCTTGAACTGGTAAAGGACTATGATTGTGACATTAGCTAACATCCGGGGAAAGCTAATGTAGTGGCAGACGCATTGAGTAGAAAAGCAGCAGTTATCACTCATTTATCACTCCAAAGACCGTTGCAGTCCGAGGTACAGCGGTTTGAGCTTACAGTGTATGCTATGGGCGAGGCCCCTAATCTTGCCACATTATCAGTGCAGTCGACTTTGAGGGACAGAATTCGTGATGGGCAGTCTACTGATGAGCAGTTGCAAAAGTGGAGAGCAAGAGATGAAGCCAAGGACCGGAATTTATATTCAGTGGTGGATGGTTTAGTCCGTTATCGAGACCGTCTATGGGTTCCTGGTGACGATTCTTTGAGAGATCTTATTATGAAGGAAGCCCATGACACGCCATATTCCATTCATCCGGGCAGTACGAAGATGTATAGAGATTTACAGTTGTTATATTGGTGGCCAGACATGAAGAGAGACATCTTGAGATATGTATCCGAGTGTTTGACTTGTCAGCAAGTCAAAGCAGAGCATCAGAGACCAGCGGGAAAATTGAAGCCACTCCCTATTCCCGAGTGGAAATGGGAAAATATCACCATGGACTTTGTTGTGGGATTGCCTAAGACTGTTAAGGGATTGAATTCCATTTGGGTGATAGTTGATCGTCTTACGAAATCAGCGCATTTTCTACCTATTAAGATGACATTCACCATGACTCAGTATGCAGGGTTATACATTCGAGAGATAGTTCGTCTGCATGGGATTCTAGTGCCTATTATTTCTGACAGAGACCCAAGATTCACGTCTTCTTTTTGGAAAAGTCTGCATGCGGCGATGGGGACCAAGTTATTATTCAGTACAGCATTTCATCCTCAAACCGATGGTCAGTCAGAAAGGGTTATACAGATTTTGGAAGATCTACTGCGAGCATGCGTCATTGATTTCCAAGGCAGTTGGGAATCAAAGTAACCTCTAGTGGAGTTCACTTACAATAACAGTTTTCAATCATCAATAGGGATGGCTCCTTTTGATGCACTCTATGGAAGGAAGTGTAGATCTCCTATTCATTGGGACGAGGTTGGAGAAAGAAAAGATATTGGTCCAGATGTGATTGAAGAGACAACTGAGCTTGTGGTCAAAATTCGTGATAGAATGAAGACTGCACAAAGCCGACAAAAGAGTTATGCAGATAAAAGACGAAGAGACTTAGAGTTTGCAGTGGGCGATCATGTATTTGTGAAAATAGCACCCATGAAGGGTGTTATGCGCTTTGGCAAGAAGGGCAAGCTTAGTCCAAGATTTATAGGTCCGTTCGAGATTTTGGAGAGGATTGGGACACTAGCCTATAGAGTGGCATTGCCACCAGCGCTTGCAGGAGTTCACAATGTGTTCCACATTTCGATACTGCGGAAGTACTTGTCGAATCCGTCACATGTGCTTAATTATGAACATCTTCAACTAAATCCAAATATGACATATGAAGTAAGACCCGTCCAGATATTAGCAAGACAAGAAAGACGATTGAGGAACAAAGTGATTCCAATGGTCAAGGTCAAGTGGCGGAATTACTCGGAAGAGGAATCTACTTGGGAAACCGAGAGAGACTTGAAGAGCCGCTATCCAGATCTATTCGGTAAGTTCTAAATTTCGAGGACGAAATTCTATTTAAGGGGAGGGGGGAATTGTAAGGTGTCCAAAATTAAGACGACGTAAACCAACTGCATGCGAATCTAGGAAATTATGAAAATATAGTAATTAATCGACTTTAGTTGCTAACTAATTATGTGACATACTGGTTTATATTGTAAATGAGATTTTATTGTCATCATGCATAAAATTGTATTTTTAGGAATATTCAAGTGACGATCGAGGAACGGGGACCGAGGGCTGAAAAATGTAAAATATTTTTATTAAATGATTATTTTTAATTATTTAAAATATGGCCGATGCTTGTTAGTATTTTTGAAAAATAAGGGTTTTGAGGTGATTTTATACGCCGGGGCGTAAATTTTATCGGTGTTGGTTTTTCAACTAAAATACGAGCTTTTTGGCAACCCGGCTAATAAATTCACATATTTAATTAAAGAAAAACTTTGGTATTATTTTATTTAAATCCTAATTTAACTAATGGGCTTAATTTTATGGCTTAATAGGCCTAAAGCCTACTTAGGGATCTAATTAGTATTTAAAGTGTAAAAATTGCCAAAACCTAGTCTACTTTGCACACAAAGCCATCGGCCACACCCTCTATTTTCTGAAAAACTCTCTCCACCCCTCCCATACACACATGACACTTCACACAAAATTTTGAAGAGCAATTCGAAGGGTTCAAGGGACTTCAAGCCAAGGTTTCGATCCGTTCTTCGTCGTCAACGGATATTCGAGCGTTAATTACGCAAAGACACGCCTATTCTTTTCTTCAAACCATCACCACATCATAGTATTGTTTTCATGAAAGAAAAGTTTACAAGTCAAGGATTACTTTCTGTATTTTCGTTTTTGCATGCATCATGAACTTTTCAAGTATGAATTTCAATCCAAATTGTGTTGTTGTTTGTGTGAAAGGGGCTGCCATGATCAGGACATGTTTAGACATTGTTTTACATGAGGTTAGGGTCATAAGATAAGCCACAAACATGCACAAACCGAGTCTAAACACAAGCTGTAGCAACCTGCTGTCGTGGGAAGCGAGGGATTCGGTTTTGGGTTCCAAGGGCTTGGCTGGGTCGTGGCTTCTGTCCAAGGCTTAGCCAGGGTCTGTGAGGGGTCAAGGAGGAGTCCTAGCCATGCTAGGACTTGAGCCAAGTGGGCTGGGAGGAGTCCTTGTTGACAAGGACTCCTACCCGAGAGTGCAGTAAGGGTGCGCAGGGTTCAGCTGTGGCGCAGGGGGTGTGGGGCTCTGCCTGGGTTCGAAGGCTGGGTTTGAGTGAGTCCTTAGGGTCTTAAGTCAGGGCACGATAGGTTGGTTCGGTTGGGACCAGGGGCTATCCAAGGGCCATGGGTATGTCCAGGGAGGTGTCCTAGCCACGCTAGGACTCGAGCTAAGTGGGCTGGGAGGAGTCCACACCAGCAGGGACTCCACCCGAGATAGAACAAGTCACGCGCAGGTTTCAGAAGGTGGTGCAAGGTGAAAGGGCTCGGCCAGGGGGCTTGGGCTGGGCTAGGTTAGGTCCTTAGGGTCCTAGTAGAGTGCTTGGGGGGCTGGTTCAAGGGGTGGCTCGGTGGTTGGGTGGCTAGCAACAGAAAACGTGGGGGGGATTGCATCATAGAGTCACGTACAGGTGTGCCTTCTTCAGGTGGCTTGTGCGCTGGTCTAGGGGCTTGGGTTGGTCTAGGTATGGTCTGGAAATGGTCCAGGGAAGGTTAGGGTCAGGTGGACTCAGTGGTGGCTCGGCTGGGAGAGTCCTAGTGGGGTTAGGAGTCCTAAACATGCAAGGAAGCACACACACTCAAACGTGCAGAAATATGGGTCGAGTTCCAGGAGCTTTTTGAGCGGGCCAGGGTTGATTTTACGGGCTGGGCTTGGTTAGTTGGGTCCCTAGGTGAGTTAGCTAGGTTTTGGTTCAAGGTGGCTAAGGCGTGGCTCGAGTAAATTAGGAGATGGCTCGGTGTGTTCGATAAGGTGTCGAAAACAAAAATTAAAGAACTTAAATCGAATCCATGGGTCCACGAGGGTGGCTCATGACTTGGAAGGGTAGAATAAATCATAAAAATGCTATGTTTAAAATTTGGGATCAAAATAATGAGTTTTGGATTTATTCGGGATTTAATCGCCGCACGAAAAGCTAATTAACGAGTTAATTGAAACGCCTGGTTTTAAGCTTCATAAAATTATGAAAAATTAGGTTTAAGCTTAAATAATTATTAAAAGTCTAAGTTTTTAATTTGGGAATTTTATATTAAGGTTTGGTTTAATTCGGGATTAAAACGCATTAATACGTCACATTTAAAGATTAAATTAAAAGTCATCGATTTATGCCAAATAAAAAATGAGAAAATAATTTTAGGCTTAAATAATTATTTGGGACATGTTAGAGTCAATGAATTCAAGAAAATATCAAAAACTAGAAATTATACGTTCAGGGGTAAAACGGTCTTTTTACACCTAGAAATTAGTAAACGTCATGGCAGTGTCCTGAATGCTGATTTATGTTATAATATGATTATTTTCAATGGTTATGTAGGTTTATAAATTTTTATATGTGTAAATATGATTTTGAAATGTTCATGAATTATTAAAGATTAAATTGAACATGTAAAAGATATGTTGCATGCTTGGTTTAAAATGAAAAATGTTATATGCATGATTTTTTTTAAGTGATGATAATATGTTGAAGGATGTGAAGGGATTGTGACTAACACGATATTATGTTGGAGATATCGTGAGGGTTATGGTCCCAGTGGGAGCCCGACGATCGTATTTCCTTGGATACGGATATGTATATGTATATGTATATGATGATATGATAATACGTAAGGCCAGGGCCCAGTTGACCGATGAGAGTGTTGCTGGTGTCCCCCGTCGCCCAGTACTGTGGTTACATGTAGATGGATCCATCGCCTAACACGTATATGAAAGTCACAATCAACGATCTGAATTCAACAAACACGAACATGAATATGAATATGAATATGAATGTGGACACGAATATGGACATGAATATGAATATGTTTATGTGATATGTTTATGTTTTTATGAAAATATTTTTATGCATCATGAAAATGTTTACGAAAATATTTATGTTTATGCATCTTCATGAAAACGATATTTTAAGTACACGTATTTTTCACTGTTATATGTTAACTGTATTACGTATTACTTGATATCAAGAATATGACGTGTTGAGTCTTTAGACTCATTAGGTGTGATTGATGCAGGTGATTACGAATATGTTTATGGAGGTCTTGATGGTTGACTTGACTGGACTGAAGGTGCACATAACCCGAGGACCGACGCTAGTTTTCCGCACTAGTTATGATTTATGATTTTAAGTAATGTTAAAGATATTTTTACGACGTTTTATTTGCGAGTGGTTTTTGAGAGGTTATAGTATGGGCTATACTTTTCAAATCTTAGTTGGTTGATTTATTTTAAAATGATGTCAAAAATATTTTATGCTTGTGTATGCAATTCGGCCGATGCTATGTGAGTTTTAAAAAAAAAATTTCTAGTACTTTTTAAGAAAACGAATGAGCAGACGTTTCAGAAATTTTCCTTAAGCTTCAACATGAAAAGATTTAAAAGACATTTTCGCCGCAGGGATGATTATCATTCTAGGTGTAGCAACCTATGCACAGCTAGATTCGGGAGCTACACATTCTTTTATATCTGAAACCTTCATCAAAAGACTGAATATTACTCCTCAAGATATGGGTTTGGGTTTCAAAGTTTTTATTCCTTCCGGTGATCAAATGCTCACGTCTAAAATTGTCAAGATTCTGGAGCTTCATTTATTCAAAGATGTGGTTCGGGCAGATCTTATTGTGCTTCCTATGCCTGAATTTCATATCATACTTGGGATGGATTGGTTATCATCGAATGGAGCTTCGATTGATTTTCGTCAGCGATCAGTGTCTATTCGACCGCCTAGTGGTAAATCTTTTGTCTTTGAGGCGGCGAGAAACAAGCAAATGCCGTACATTATCTCTTGTCTATGTGCGAGGAAGCTTATTAGACGTGGATGCCAAGTTTTTCTAGCATGTGTCACTACCGCGCATGCTCCTATCAGTCAGAAGTTAGAAGATGTTGATATTGTCAGAGATTTTTCTAGCGTCTTTCCCGAGGACGTTTCTGGCATTCCACCCGATCGTGAGGTGGAATTCTCCATTGAACTAATGCCGGGCACGGTACCTATCTCTAAAGCACCTTATCGTCTAGCACCTGCCGAAATGAAAGAATTAAAAGATCAAATCCAAGAATTGCTAGACAAGGGTCTTATTCGCCCTAGTTATTCTCCATGGGGCGCACCGGTATTATTCGTAAAGACGAAAGATGGTAGTATGCGTCTTTCCATTGATTATCGAGAGCTTAATAAGGTCACTATCAAGAATAAGTATCCACTGCTAAGAATTGAAGATTTATTTGATCAGTTGCAAGGAGCATCGATATTTTCTAAGATTGATCTTCGTTCTGGATACCATCAGTTGAAAGTGAAGGAGTCGGATGTGCACAAGACAGCGTTTTGTACTAGATATGGGCACTACGAGTTTATGGTCATGCTGTTTGGGTTGACCAATGCGCCAGCGATCTTCATGGATCTCCTGAATAGCGTATTTCAGCCGTATTTAGATCAATTCATTATAGTCTTCAATGATGATATATTGATCTATTCTAAGAGCAAAGAGGAGCATAGGCACCATTTGAGAACAACATTGCAAATTCTGCAAGATAGAACGCTTTATGCAAAATTCAGCAAATGTGAGTTTTGGCTTAATAGAGTGGCATTCTTAGGCCTCATCATTTCTAGTGATGGCGTTGAAGTTGATCCAAGTAAAGTTGACGCAGTGAAAGAGTCGCTAGTACAGAAGAGTTTTACCGAGATTCGCAGTTTCTTGGGACTAGCTAGCTATGATCGCAAATTTATTCAAGGATTCTCATCCATTGCAGTACCTTTGACATCCTTGACTAAGAAAAATGCAAAGTTTATTTGGGATCCAAGTGTCAAGACAGTTTTGACAAGTTGAAGCAAGCCTTGATATCAGCGCCAGTGTTATCTATGCCTTCTGGGCAAGGAGAGTATGTTCTATATAACGACGCTTCTAAACTTGGTTTGGGCACAGTTCTGATGCAAAATGACCGAGTTATAGCCTATGCGTCAAGACAGTTGAAAATCCAATAGAAAAACTACCCTACTCATGATCTTGAGCTTGCAGCGGTATTTTTTGCATTGAAGATTTGGAGACACTACTTATATGGGGAGAAGTGCAAAATATTCACCGATCATAAAAGTCTGAAATACTTCTTCACCCAAAAAGTACTGAATATGAGACAGCGTAGATGACTTGAGTTAGTAAAGGACTACGACTGTGAGATTAGCTATCATCCGGGAAAAGCGAATGTTGTGGCAGACGCATTGAGTCGAAAACCAGCAGTTATCACTCAATTATCACTGCAAAGACCGTTGCAGTCCGAAATACAGCGGTTTGAGCTTACAGTATATGATAGGGGCGAGGCCCCTAATCTTTCCACATTATCAGTACAGTCGACCTTGAGAGATAGAATTCGTGATGAGCAGTCTACCAATGAGCAATTGCAAAAATGGAGAGCTAGAGATGAAGCCAAGGGCCGAAAATTGTATTCTGATGTGGATGGTATAGTTCATTATCGAGATCATTTATGGGTTCCTAGTGACGATTCTTTGAGATATCTCATTATGAAGGAAGATCATAACACACCTTATTCCATTCATCTGGGAAGCACGAAGATGTATAAAGATTTGCAGTTGTTATATTGGTGGCCAGGCATGAAGAAAGACATTTGAGATTTGTATCCGAGTGTTTGACTTGTCAGCAAGTTAAAGCAGTGCATCAAAGACCAGCGGGAAAACTTAAGCAACTTTCTATTCTCGAGTGGAAATGAGAAAATATTACTATGGACTTTGTTGTGGCATTGCCGAAGACTATTAAGGGATTCAATGCCATATGGGTGATAGTGGATCGTCTTACGAAATCACCGCATTTTCTACCTATCAAGATGACCTTCACCATGATTTAGTATGCCGAGTTATATATTCGAGAGATTGTTCGTCTGCATGGGATTCCTGTATCTATTGTTTCTGACAGAGATCCGACATTCACGTCATCTTTTTGGAAGAGTCTGCATGCAGCGATGGGCACCAAGTTATTATTCAGTACAACATTCTATCCTCAAACCGATGGTCAGTCCGAAAGGGTTATTCAAATTTTGGAAGATCTACTGCGAGCATGTGTTATTGATTTCCAAGGCAGTTGGGAACCAAAATTACCTAGTGGAGTTCACCTACAATAATAGCTATCAATCATCAATTGGGATGGCTTCGTTTGAAGCACTATATGGAAGGAAATGTAGATCTCCTATTCATTGGGATGAGGATGGTGAAAGAAGAGAGATTGGCCTGAATGTGATTGGAGAGACTGCCGAGCTTGTAGTCAAAATTCGTGAGAGAATGAAGACTGCACAAAGCCGTCAAAAGAGTTATGCGGACAAGAGACGAAGAGATTTAGAGTTCGCAGTGGGAGACCATGTATTTGTGAAAATAGCACATATGAAAGGTGTTATGCATTTTGACAAGAAAGGCAAGCTTAGTCCAAGATTTATTGGTCCATTCGAGATTTTGGAAAGGGTTGGGACACTAGCTTATAGAGTGGCATTGCCACCGATGCTTTCTGGAGTTCACAATGTGTTCATCATTTCGATGCTGTGAAAGTACATGTCGAATCCGTCACATGTGCTAAATTATGAACCTCTACAATTGACTCCAAATATGACATGTGAAGAAAGACCTGTCCAAATCTTGGCAAGGCAAGAAAGAAGACTACGAAACAAAGTCGTTCCAATGGTCAAGGTCAAGTGGCTGAATCACTCGAAAGATGAAGCTACTTGGGAAACCGAGAGGTACTTGAGGAGTCGTTATCCAGAGCTATTCGGTAAGTTCTAATTTCGATAACGAAATTTTTTAAGGGGGGAGGAAATTGTAAGGTCCAAAAATTAAGACGACGTAATTCAACTGCATGCAAATCTAGGAAATATGAAAAATGGCTAATTAAATTATTTTTATTGCTAAATTAATTGTGACATGCATGATTATATGTTAAATAGGATTTTATGGTTATCATGCATTAAAATGTAATTTTTAAGGGATATTCAAGTTGCGATCGAGGAACGGAGACCGAGGGCTGAAAAATGTAAAATGTTTTTATTAAATAATTGTTTTTAATTATTTAAAATAGGGTTGATGCTTTTTCATATTTTTGAAAATTAGAGGTTTTGAGGTGATTTTATACGATGGGACGTAAATTTTATCGGTGCAGGTTTTTCAACAAATGTACGAATGTTTTGGCAACCCGGCTAATAAATTCACGAACTTATTTAAACAAAATTATTTTTAAAACTTTAATTAAGGCACTAATGGACCTAATTACCTACTTAATGGGCCTAAGCCTTATTAGTGATTAATTAAAAGTATTTAAAGTACAAAAAAACCCCACCCTAAACCCTCATAATTCACGCCCCACACTCCCACAATTCTCTCCATCAGCTTACACGACACACACACCCAAAAAGTTTGAGGAAAAATTCGAAAAGCTTCAAGGGTTTCAAGCCACGGTCCTGTCGTTACCGTTCTTCGCAATCATCAACATATAATCGTGAATTTAAAACGCAAAGGCACGCCATACATCATTTTTTCTCGTCTATCATATCGTATTATGGTTTTAAATAACATTTTCATGAAAAGCATGAAGTTCTTATGATTATTTTCGTAATATTGCACATGCATGTAGTAAACTTATGAATTTTTTTTTTTATCTAAAATCATGTTTTATATTGTTCAATGAGGCTGCCATGTTTAGGACATGATCAAGCAAGTTTTCTACACAATTTAATGTCCTAGACACACACCATACTCGCCGCACAACCGAAGGAAACAAGCTGGTGCGAAACTTTCTGTCATGGGGTCTTGAGGGTTCGGTTTTGGGGCAAGGCTTGGCACGGATGGGACCAGGGCTAGCCAAGGTCAAGTCGGGGTTAGAGTCCTAGCCATGCTAGGACTCGAGTCAGGGGCTCAAGAAGGAGTCCTAGCTTGCTAGGACTCCCACCCGAGAAGGAGAATTGTTGCGCGCCTTGGTGTAGCAGCGCGCAGGGGTTGCACGGCTCAACCAGGGGTCTCGAGCTGGGCTAGAGTGATGCACTAGGGTCCTAGGAGGGTGCACGGGAGGTTGGTTTAGGGGCTGGGCATGCTGGCTAGAACCTAGCAACTTAAACGTAGAGTCCATGCTAAGAGAGAGTCTCGGCCACTTCTTGGTTGGGGGATTGGTTTTGGAGTTTTGTTTGAATCCTATGGGTTAGCTTGGGTCCAGTAGGTTCCTAAGTGGTCTGGGAAGGGGTAGGCTCGTGAGGGTCCGAGCTTGGCTTGGTAAAAAACCAACATGGCTCGGTGATGGCTAGAACCGAAGGTTTAGGGTTTTCTAATTGGAAAATTAATCGAAACATGGCTCACGGGGCTCGAGTCATAGTTCACGAGGGATAAAATAATATAAAAGTCTAAATTTTGAATTTAGAAATTTTATATTATGGTTTGAAATTTTTCGGGAGTAAAACGCCTTAAAAACGAATAATTAAAGATTAATTAAAAAGTCTATTATTTAAGCTATATAAAATTATGGGAAATTTAACTTATGTTTAAATAATTATTTGGGACATGTGAGGGTCAAGGAAATTAATAAAAAGTCAAAAACGTGAAATTTTACGTAGGGGTAAAACGGTAATTTCACACCTGTAAATAGTAAACGTCATGGCAGTGCTCTGAATGCTGTTTTATATGCCATTATGATTATTTTAAAATGATTAAGTATTTTTATATGTTAAAATGTTTATTTTAAAAGTTTATGGAATTTTATGATGAACCGATAACGTTAAAAGAATATGTTGCATGCTTGTTTTTAAAGCAAAAAGGATATTAAATGCATGATTTTTATAAAGTGATGAAAATATAAAACGTTGAAGGAAGTGAAGTAATTGTGACTATTGAGGATATGAAGATATGATGATAAGAATTGGGATATCGTGAGGGAAAAAGACCCAGAGAGAGCCCATTTATGGGAGAAGGCCCCAGAGGGAGCCCGACGATTGTATTTTCATTCGATGAGGATAGGCCAAGACTCAGTTGACGAGTAAGTGTCGCTGATGTCCCAGCCGCCCAGTACTGTGGTTATGTGTAGATGGATCCATCGACTTTATGAGGATGAGAAAAGTCAAAATTAACGATCTGAATTCAATAAAAAGGAAAAATTTTGTGATAATAATGAAAGGATACATGTTATGAAATGAGAAAAAGGAAAATGTTAAGGTTTATGTTATGCATATCCTGAAAATGCTATTTTTACGTATAAAAATATATTTCACTGTTGCATGTGATTTTATACGTATTACTTGTTATCAAGATTATGGTTTGTTGAATCTTTAGACTCACTAGATGTGATGGATGCAGGTGATTATGATGTTAATGTTACTAGAGGTCTTGATGGTTGACCTTGCTGGACTGTCGGTGCACATAACCCGAGGACCAGCGCTTCTACTTTCCGCACTTATGATTTATGTTAAAAGATTTTTAAGACTATTTATTTATGCTTTAGAGTGGTTTTTGAGAGGATGATAATTTTCAAGTTTATTGCTTTTTAGGTTGGTAAACATTTGACGATTTTGTGCTTTGAGATATTTCCTTAAATTTTCAAATACTAGTTGGTTGATTTATTATTTTTAAAATGGTGCAAAAATTATGTTATATATGTATGCAAGTAGTTCGGCTGAAATCATGAGAGGTTTTTAAAAAAATATATTTCTTGTACTTTTTAAACAAAACGATTAGCAGACGTTTAATTAGGCATCTGTCACCAGATTTTTTTTTTCTTTTCATGGATCTTACTTGAAGAAACTGATGATTGATTCCAAGTGTTGATTAATTTTATCAAGTTGTGATTTTCATTCAAAGTAGCTTGGAACAGTCTGCACATATTATCATTTTCAGTGGCTAGCAGGCTTCGTTTTACTTTGAGACTGTCGAGCTCCATTCGCTGCAAGTATCTGGATTTACTCGACTTATTTTTAGGCTTAATTTTTTTGCTTTCACTTTCTCAAATGATTGCGACAACTTCCTGTACTCATTAGTCATCTCATTTAGTGCAATGAAAAGGTCTTCATGTGTAAATTCACAAGAGCTGAAATCAAATACCTCATCAACAGCTTTTTATTGTTCTGAGTCGGCTATTAGGGGTTGTATTGGTTCATTATCACTCTTGCTTGAGCTAATGTCAGTTCCATGAGATTAACTTTCTGATTCTGCCCACTTAATATAGTTTTCTTCAGCAACAAGAACCTTCTAGTTTTTTCCTTTTTGAAGGATCTCTTTTCATCTTTCGATTGTCTTATGTCAAACGGTCTCTTGTCATCCTTCTTGGACTTGTTACATTCTGCAATGAAGTAGTCTTTCTTGTCACTGTTAAAAGCATGCTTGACCATCATCTATATGGTCCTTTCTATATAATAGTTTAGTAAATTTAGATTGATTTTTAAGCATAAATTTTCCAATTTTTGAAGAATAATGACATGGTCTCATTGTTAATTAGTTCAGCAGACTTCTTTCTTAAAGTCTCTTCGATCAGAAGAATGACAATGGTTGCAACAAGAGCCTTTGATGGTTGGGATGTAGAAGGCTCTTCCTTAGTTAGGATCCCAAGCTCAAACTCTTAGGCCTTCAGGTTAGCAAATGGGTCATGCAACTCCAACTTGTTTAGATCCTTGGATTCTCACATAACCACCATTTTTACATCTTATTTTCTGAGAAGTGCTTTCATAACTTTCAAAGCAATTTATCGGTTAGAATATTCCTTACCAAGAGATTTTAGTTCAATAATGATGTTTTTAAACTGTTCATCAAACTCAATGAAAGTTTCTTCAGCTTCATTTTGACATTATCGAATTTTTGGATAGCTTAGATTAGCTTGTTCTTCTTAGTCTGGTCATTGTCTTCATAGAGTTGGGTCAGCTTCTCCCAAATCTCTTTAGATGTAGAACAAATTTTTATTTTATTGAAATTTTTTATCTAAATTTTTATAAAGCTTATCATTGACCACATATCCAGGTTAGCTTTCTTCTTGTCTTCGGTCATCCACTCTGATATGTGCTTTTCCACCATCTGCAGAGCACCTTCAGTTATGGAAATGGTTGTGTTTGTCTTTAGGATTTTCATTGGACCATCTATCATCGTCTTGTGCAGATAAGTATGTTTCCATGCTAATTTTCCAATCATATAATATTCTTTTGAAAATATAGGAATTTTATTTTTAAAAAAAGCCATATGAGTATATCAATATGAGAGGTTGAGAAAAACCCGTTCTGATACCACTTGTTAGGAGCGAGTTAGAGCTTAGACGTGGGTTGAATAAACTATTTTTAAAAAAAATTATTCTGATCCCTGTCGAATAATGCGATCCGTCTTGATGTTGTTAAATGTCAATACCAGATTTCTCGACTCTTAAGAAACGGTCGAACCACAAATTGTACGGAAACGGTCCGGTGAATCTTATACTCAAATTAAGGCAATTTAAACAAGATAAATAAATTCAATAAGGAAGTGACACAAGTTATGTTTATGGATATTCAGATACTCAAGCTCTTGTGTCACACATTCTTCCATTTTTGGAAGGATTTCACTAGAAAACTTTGGTTTTACAAAACTTATAACAACCCGCTTCAACTTTAGGACTTGTCTACTTTCTAAATTGAAACTCCTAGTAACTCAAATGGTTGAGACACATAGTTTAATAACCAATACAACAAGTAAATAAGTGAATCCTCATATTCAAACTGTCGAACAAATCTTCAAACGTTCTATATAGAAACGGTCGAGTGATTTGATAGAGGCCATTGATGATCTTTGAAGATCTGATAAATGTTCTTTCTTGCGAGGGCTGATGAGAAATAATGAATAATAATTAGGAGTGCTCAGAAATCTTTTCGGAGAATGTAATCTTGCATGTGTGTTCTTGTGAATTTTTATATCTTCAACTCTTCTTGGCATTTTTTTTTAAAGTACCTTTTGAATTAGCCCGCAAAGATAACTTATACGGTTTCCCGACAATGGACATGTCAACATAAGTCGTTGCCACTATCATTTGATGCTCATTAATATATTTCATGCTTTTGCGACTTTAACTTTATAATTTATCCAAAAGCTTGTCAGACTGCAAAATTTTTGTCATTCGAGAGTTGTTAGGATCTTTTTGTAATCTTTTTATTTTTAGCTTTCGTCTGTATTTTTGACAACTTCAAATCCAACCGTTCGCAGTTTTGTTGGAAATCAATTGTTTGAACTTTGTACACTATTTTAAATGATTTCGACCAGTCAACTGGAGTAAAATAAATACAACGGTTTGATGGCTCTGCATTATGATACAGGTTGAACGTAGCTTTGAGACCGGTTGAACGTTTATCTACTGAATTTTAAGTAAAACGGTCGAGTACATGTAGTACAAAGCAAACGATAGCTTGATCTAACAGAATAAATTATTGTTTATCATCATCAAAACTAAAGGATCTAACATATTGATTATAATAATTAATAGGTAGAATATTTTGTTTTTGTGAAACTTATAAATTGTTTTTTTATTTTTCTCGATCAGGTATGATATTATTGTTGATGTATGTCTTTTTTTTTTCCTTCGGTATCGGTATGAAATATTTTTTTTTCGGTATTTCGGTATATACCGAAATACCGAAAATAATTTTTTATTATTATTTTTTTTAAATTTAAGTTCGGTATACCGACAAAATTTTCGGTGTCGGTACGGTACCGGTATGAACTTTTTCCATACCTAAAATTCGGTATGCCGAATGTGCGGTATACCGAAATTTCGGTATCGGTATCAGTATAGAAAAATTCCATACCGATATTTTCGGTACGGTATACGGTACCATAGTTCGGTACGGTACACCGTACCGTACCCATCCCTACTTGTGATGGATAAAACAAGGAACATTCTAAACCCATAACCCGATTAACTAGCCCAAGCCCATACCACAAAAGAATTGGACCAATTAAAAAAGTAAGAGTGAGACAGAAAATATTTAGAAAACAAGGACTCGGAATTTTTTTAAAAAAATAAGGAGTTGACTTTTGATTATTACATTAACTGTAATTAAACTCTTTAACTTAATTAATTTTGTTCTTCTTTTTCTTCTCGGTCGACACACATCTTCCCCCAATTAAAATTTACGAGTCATCTACCCCTTTTTCCCCAAATCGAATCTGTCGACCCAAAACCAATTTAGTCGACCCAAAATATACTTTGAGAAAAAATAAGAGTCCACCCAGAAGAATTGGTCGACCAGAATTAAGTTGGTCGACCAAGTATTATTGGTCGACCAAGATTAATTTTCTTGGTCGACCAAACCAAGAAGAAATTCTTCTTGGTCAACCAACATAATTTTGGTTGACCAAGAAGAACCCATAATTACTTGATGTGTCAGGTTTGTTTGTTTTTTTTATTATTATTATTATTTTTGTCTATTTTAATTATCTTATTCTCTTATTTTTTGTTAAATTTTGTAAGATATACCTTTGGGTCGACCCGAAAATAAAGCAACAAGGGTCGACCCAAAAACAACAAGGTCTACTTTGTGTCGACCCAGCTAAATATGTGATTCATATGTTAAAACATGTAATACTATATAACATACTTGTGAAATTGTGATTCATATGTTAAAAACATGTAACATACTTGTAAAATTGTGATTCATATATTAAAACATGTAACATAGTTGTGAAATTGTGATTCATATGTTAAAACATGTAACATAGATGGTGTGAAATTGTGATTCATATGTTAAAACATGTAACATAGATGGTGTGAAATTTTGATTCATATATTAAAACATGTAACATACTTGTGAAATTGTGATTCATATATTAAAACATATAACATAATTGTGAAATTGTGGCTCATATATCAAAACACATGTAACATAGTTGTGAAATTATGACTCATATGTCATAACATGTAACATAATCATGTAACATTATAGAACATACTTGTGAAATTATGTGATTCATATGTTAAAAACATGCAATATTGGTCAAAATTGTGAAATTATCCGTCAAAATTAAGTAATTATCGGTCATATTAAATATATGGATTCATGTGTTAGAAAAAGGGTCGACCCAAACGCAATCTTGATCGATCCAAAATCAACATGGGTCGACCCAGAGATCCACATGGTCGACCCAAATATCAACATGGATCAACAAGGTCGACCCAGAAGTAACATGGTCGACCCAGAAATCACCATGGTCGACTCAAAAACTGACCAACAACAAAATTCCACCATAAATACTTAAATCGAAATTAAAAAGATCAATACAATGTCCAATAATTAAAATATCAAACATATTACACGCTAAAAAATATCTGAACTCGGATAAAAAACAAGCACCGGGTCAACCCAAGCTTGGTCGATGCTACCAACATTTTGCTTGGGTCGACCAAGCTATGTTGGTCTACCCAACATGCTTGGTATAGCTTGGTCGACCAAGCATGTTGGGCAACATGCTTGGTTTACCAATAGCTTGGTCGACCAAGCTATTTTGGTTGGTCTACCCAACATGTTATTGGTCTACCCAACATGTTATTTTGGTCGAATTGCTTCAGAAAGCTTTGGATACGTATATATCACTGAAAATTTTGGTCTACCCAACATGTTATTGGTCTACCCAACATGTTATTTTGGTCGATCCAAGCAAAATGTTGGGTAGACCAAAATTTTCAGTGATATATACGTATCCAAAGCTTTCTGAAGCAATTCTGACATCAAATATTACGAGTATTAATTTAAAAAATATAAAAAAAATTGCATAAAGTTAAGAAGCGCTTGGGTCGACCAAAAAATATTGGGTCGACTTAAGCGCTTGGTCGACCTTTGTGGGTCGACCCTTTCCCTAGTTTGGAGTCGACTGAATGAGATAGATAGATTTAATCTTAAGAGTTTAAGTTAATGATATATTTACACTTAAATAGAGGGACATTTCTGTAAATTGACTTGTGGATCCTTTTTTTTTAAATAAGTCAGTATCGAATCCCTTTTCTCTAAATTTCCCAAAGGGCAGAATTGGCGGGCCAATTAAAAAAGTAGCAGTGAGACAAAGTATTTAAAAAACAAGGATTCTGACTTTTTTTAAGAAACAAGGAGTTGACTTTTGATTATTACATTAACTGCAATTAAACTCTTTAACTTAATTAATTCTTCTCTTCTTTTTCTTCTCGGTCGACACACATCTTTCCCCAATTAAAATTTACGAGTCATCTACCTTTTTTCCTCCAAATCGAGATCTGTCGACCCAAAACCCATTTAGTCGACCCAAAATCTACTTAGAGAAAAAATAAGTGTCCACCCAGAAAAATTGGTCGACCAAAATTAAGTTGGTCGACCAAGTATTATGGGTCGATCAAAATTAATTTTCTTGGTCGACCAAAATTTTGTTTGTCGACCAAGAAGAATTTCTTGATCGACCAAAATTTTGTTGGTCGACCAAGAAGAAATTCTTCTTGGTTGACCAACATAATTTTGGTTGACCAAGAAAAACCCATAATTATGCCAAGTTTGTTTGTTTTTTATTATTATTATTATTTTTCTATTCTAATTATCTTATTCTCTTAATTTTTGTTGAATTTTATAGGATATACCTTTGGGTCGACCCAAAAGCAAAGAAACAAGGGTCGACCCAAAAACAACAAGGTCTACTTTGTGTCGACCCTGCTAAATATGTTATTCATATGTTAAAACATATAATATTATATAACATACTTGTGAAATTGTGATTCATATGTTAAAAACATGTAAATTAATTGTGAAATTGTGATTCATATATTAAAACATGTAATATAGTTGTGAAATTGTGATTCATATGTTAAAAGTAACATAGTTGGTTGTGAAATTGTGATTCATATGTTAAAACATGTAACATATTTGTGAAATTGTGATTCATATATTAAAACATATAACATAATTGTGAAATTTGTGAAAATATGATTCATATGTCAAAACACAATCAACATAGTTGTGAAATTGTGATTCATATGTTAAAACATGTAACATAGTTGTGAATTGTGATTCATATATTAAAATATAATTGTGAAATTGTGATTCATATGTTAACATATAACATAATTGTGAAATTGTGATTCATATGTCAAAACATATGCAACATAGTTGTGAAATTGTGACTCATATGCCAGAACATGTAACATAATCATATAACATTATAGAACATACTTGTGAAATTATGTGATTCATATGTTAAAAACATGCAACATTAATCAAAATTGTGTAATTATCCGTCAAAATTAAATAATTATCGGTCATATTTGTCAAATCTATGGATTCATGTGTTATAAAAATGGTCGACCCAGAAGCAACATGGTCGACCCATAAATCACCATGGTCGACCCAGAATCAACCCAGAAATCACCCTGGTCGACCAAAAAACTGATAAGCAACAAAATTCCACCATAAATACTTAAAACGAAATTAAAAAGATCAATACAATGTCCAATAATTAAAAGATCAATACAATGTCCAATCAAATACAAAAACAAATACTGAGTCAACCCAAACTTGATCGATGTTGGGTAGACCAAAATTTTGGGTAGAGTCTACCCAACATTTTGCTTGGTCGACCAAAGCAAAATTTTGCTTGGGTCGACCAAAGTGTTTTTGCTTTGCTTGGGTCGATCAAATGTTGTTGGTCTACCCACTTTTGGGTTTGGTCTTTTGCTTGGATCGACCAAGCTTTGGTCTACCCAAGCAAAAGACCAAAATTTGGTCTACCCATGCAAAATTTTGCTTGGGTCGACCAAGATCCAGGTCTATCCAAATTTTGGAAATTTGGTCGATTTTTTTTTTTTCAAGTGAGTCGAATAAACAGAAGCAATAAATCGAAATAAACGTTTATATTATCAGATTTTTGTCAACCATTTGTCCGATTGAGTTTGCTTAGATTGGACGGATCTGCGTCGAGAATTGTTGGAAAAGGAAATACGATCGGAAAAGAAATGGAAGGAGGTCGATGGAAGAAAAATCTAGTTTGGAATCGACTGAATGAGATGGATAAAATTAATATTAAAAATTTAAGTTAATGATATATTTACATTTAAACATAAATACATTTATATAAATTGACTTGTGTTTTTTTTTTAAATAAATCACCGTCGAATCCCTTTTCCCCAAATGTCCCAGAATTGGCCCGAACCAATTCCTATCCAACTTCAACTCTCGAACTCCGGTGACATTTCTACCGTTCTCTACTAAGCGACGGAGATATCTGGCTGTTCTTCCATAAAATTTTGTGTTGTTGGTACGAATGCTAATCCTTCTCTCTTGGAACGATTTGAAAGTATTGATTTGTTCAAAAAGATGGAATCTTTGTGATCTCGATGTTCGTTTCTTATGAATTATAGCTCGATCTCTATATGGTTGAGTTTTTCAAGTAATGATTTTTGAATGAATCTGTTCACTGTGAGCACTTTTTCCCAGTTGAATCGAGTGAATTTTCGTTTTGTTTGGTCAGACTCAGTTTACTCGGCAATTATATTGGCGCACAAGTGCTGATTACGCATTTCCAAGGTTCAACCTTTGGCCTTTCCGAGGTTGCATCCTGTGAATTTTGATTTTCCCCCCTCAAAAGTGCCAGTGGGAGTATTTTGGTCACACAGTTGTTGAACCTTTTTTAATATGTTTTTACTTTCTATTCTTTTCTCTGTAGATTTTCATATTCTTTCTGTTTCTTTATTGCTTAAGACTTTTGATAGGTAATGTATTTGAGTAGGATGGATTTCAAAAATGACTGCCTGAATTCATAACTAAACCATATTAAGAGTCGTCAAATCCATATTATGAGTCGTCAAATTTCATCTTAGCATCATTTATCTCAATTATAAAAATTATGAATTCGGGCAGTCATTTTGAAATCCATCCTACTCAAATACATTACCTATCAAAAGTTTAAGCAATAAAGAAACAGAAAGAATATGAAAATCTAACAGAGAAAAGAATATAATTTTTATAATTGAGATAAATGATGATAAGATGAAATTTGACGACTCTTAATATGGTTTAGTTATTAATTCACAGGAATAGGAGTTCTTGCTTAATAGATTGATGGCATAATCTATACAGGAGATAAAGTTGTTATTTTATTCTTTGAGATCTTGGTCAATTAATGACATGTTTTTTGCAAATTGTCGAATTCTTGACATGTATGTCTAATTTCTTTTAAGATTGTGATTCTTTGTTACAAGTGTAGAGGTGTGTTTTGTGAGTACTGGTTTCAAATGAATAATCTCTGACTGAGACGACTAATCACTTTTCTGTTCAACAATTTAGATGCCAAGGGCTCAAAGAAAATGCGCTAGAAATGGTTAATTTGTTCCGCACCTTCTCAAACTCCAAGAAAATATTTCGGACGCATTTCCCCACCTTAATTCACACCTCGGTGCAACTCAAACATATCATCTCGCATGATGATGACTTCAATACGTCAATACTAGATTCTTTACATGAAGGACTGAACTGGAAGACCCTTACACAAAGATTCAAATCAGTTGGATTCACCAACCCCTTAGTTCAAACTATACTATTACAGCTGAAAGAACCTTCAAATTCTAGAAAAGCCCTGAATTTATTTCATTGGTCGGCAAAAGAAATGCATGTCCAGCATGGGACTTCCACTTTTTGCATGACAATCCATATTTTGGTCAAAGGCAGGCTCATCAAGGATTCCAAGGCATTACTTGAAACAGTTTTATCCAAACCTTCCTCTCATGATAAAACTCAAGTACTTACTGTTCTTGATTCTTTGCTAAACACTTATGAGGCTGTTGACTCAATTGCTTTTGTGTTTGACTTGTTCATTCGAACTTGCGCAAAGTTGAGAATGGTTGATGTTATTCTTGATGCTTGCAAATTGTTGTTTGATCATGGATTTCGTTTGAACTTGACGACTTTTAATATTCTGCTTCATGTGATGCAAAAATCTGATAAGACGGATTTGCTTTGGGGTGTATATCGCCACATGATCGAAACAAGAGTTTGCCCAGATGAAGTGACAACGCAAATCATGGTTAAAGCTTTATGTAAAGAAGGAAAGTTGGAAAAATTTCTCGATATTTTAGATAGGATGTGTGGTAAGAGGTGTTCGGTTTCTGCACAGATAGTGAATACTTGTTTGGTCTACGAAATGATAGAGGAAGATTGGATAGAAGATGGGTTACTGTCATTGAAGAGAATGTTGCAGAAAGACATGATAGTTGACACCGTTTCATTTTCATTGGTTGTGTTTGCCAAAGTCAAGATGGGAAATCTCTGTGCCGCTATGGAGATATACAAGGAAATGCTCAAGAGAGGTTTTCATGAGAATGCTTTTATCTGCAGTTTGTTCACAGGGGCATATTGTGAGGAGGGAAGGATCGATGATGCAGTGGCGCTGTTAGAAAAGATGGAAACTTTGGGATTTAAGCCACCGGCAGAGACCTTTAGCCTGATGATTAAAGGTTGCTCTATTAATGGACGATTGGATGATAGCTTAGTATTTTGTAAGAAAATGGTTAGGATAGGGCATATTCCTAGTTGTTCGGCTGTTAGTGAGATGATTGGGAAGCTTTGTGAAAATTGGAAGACTGAGCAGGCTGATGAGATGCTGACCATCTTGTTGGATAAAGGTCTTTCTTGTGATGAAAATGCATTTTCTCATCTGATTTATGGTTATTGTAAAGATGGTAATATTGAGAGGGCTATAACGATTTTATTTGAGATGGAGTTCAGATCATTATCTCCTAATATGTTGGGTTTTACTTCTTTGATTGTTGGTCTCTGCAAGTGCGAGAGATTAATAGAAGCGAACAAGTATCTGGAAATGATGAAATCGAGGTCACTGCTTCCAAGTCCAAATGTTTACAAGGAATTAATTGCTAGTCACTGGAGGAAGGGTGACAAAACAAGGGCTCATCAACTTAACTGTGAGATGGTTGGAACATGGCCAAAGACTGATGATTCCTTATGTATGGAATTTCTTGTTGATTTGCCGCTTATGCAAAAGCGATGGCATGGTTAAAAGCTTGAAGGAAGCAATTTATGAGCAATACATATGACAACCGTAAAGCTCGTCTGGACAGGAAAGTTTTCATTTCATGTTCGTGGTTATAGAGAAAATGAAGTTAAGAATAAATAACCATCTTGTTGACACTTGGGCACTTGGTTACTGAGCTGAGGAAACTGTCTTCTGATTTTCATTTTTGCGCTGAACCTAAATTCGGATTCTGCTTTGAAGTTGCTCACTCTTCTTTATATGCGGTATGATGTCATATCCTCAAGTTGCTGTAAATTTTTGATAAAGATTAGCTATAACTCTCAAAACTAATTTACAAGAACCTTAACATTTCATTTTCACGAGGCATATGAAGTACAACATGATATTAAAACTGTCAGTTTTAGAAATTTGAAGGCACTCGATTTAGAGGTGATCTGTTCAGTAATCATAATTTTGGAGCTACTAAATTATTTATTTCACTAGTAATAATTGCATCCAAGAAAGGAATATTAAGTTGCAATTAAGCCTGTATGATGGCGCATGTGGCAAACTGAACTACATATATTTGGAAGTCAAATTTTAACCAAGCCAAAAATAGTTCTTCCCATACAAAATTTCCTTGAAAAGCAACTGACAGATTGAGCATTTTTTAGGGAGTGTTTCTTTGGGAAGGAAGTTAAGTGTTGTGACCATGGTATTGGAATTTCGGTCCATGTAATCCCAAGGTTTGGAATCGAACTTTTTTTCTTTTATTGCTCATCATGGATGATGAACATGAGGTGATACCAGCAGAGTTTGATCATTTCATGTATGATTCTTTAACAAATTCACTACCTGTTTGGTTAAGCGATATGTGGAGTAGCTTCAGACCGCTTCTCTTGCGTGTTGTGCATGGAAAAAAATGTTGCTGTTTTTCATTCAGGGTTTCTATGTTATGCTACCTTCAAATTAAAAATAATAATTGTTGCTTTTGCAGGATTTCGAATGAAATACCAGCAAGAATTAGAGTTTTCGACTTCGACTTTGCAGCTCCACTTTTAGAGGAGAGTTTCACTCAACAACCGAGAGGCAAATCCGGTCATGTTCGGTGGCCAGAGATTTCCCATATCCCAAAGGTCTGTATTGATGACAATCAGATTCAGTTTCACTCACGATACATGTAAGGTATGTGGGACTAGGATAATCTTGAAGAAGAGGTATGGATCTTACAAAAATCTCATTTCTGTTCTATATCTTCCATCGCGTTCACACCATACAATTCAATCATGAAGAAAGTTTTTGCTTCTGTTTCTTTTGATCACAAGGATAGTAAAATATTTTTTTATTTAATTTTCCAAGTTAGTATTCAAAAAATGTACCATTTTTTTTAATAAAGAAAAAGGAGTTGTCGTGAATTTATTTTTGGGTTTTAAGTATGGATGAATGAGGTGATCACAGATTGAACAGTATGTTAAGTAGTTGTCTTTGCACGAGGATCAAATATTTGGCTTGAAGGGGGCATAAAAGGACTGTGCCTCGATCTTATAGATGTGAGAATTACTTCAAAGTTGACTGAAAATGATTTATTTTCAATTACCATTACGTTGAATACCTATTATTCTTGGGTTCTTGAGTTTGCCTCTAATCTTAAGTTTAGAGGAGTAAAAACATACAAGCAAAGAACACAAGGTTTTCGGATTACATATTTTGAATGTTTGATGAGTTATATCATAACTATGGTGTGCGAAATTTTTGTTTTTCAAGGAAAAGAAACCTCTTGGCCTTTCTTTTTGGGTTTCAGGGATGATTCTTTGTCGGATGAACTGCATATGTAGTTGTTTCTCTATGATATAGCAGGTCGTTTTAGGGCGAGACGCGCGCACGAAATAATCTCATCAGGGTCTTTCATCTTGTTTAGAATCCTACATTTCGTACGCGTCAAAAGCTAAGACTTCTGGCTTAGATATACCAATCTTTAAGATTTTCTATTATTCGGTTCTGCAAACCAACAATCGAAAAGGGATCGCTGGAAAATAAAATTTAGCATAGAAGTTAGCAGTGTGATACAAATTTCTTAGCAGTAACATTTACAGTGGACCATCAATTATTCTCTTACACACCTGCATTTCAATAAAATTATCAAGATATTTTGAATGTTTTCTTGAATTTTTTTTTAAAAAAAACTTTCATTGAACGGACACTTTAAAAATCGTTCACGCAATGGGATGACCTGGACTTTGGGGTAAAACTCAAATTTTATCCAAAAAAATTATAAATATCACTTGCACGTGCGCACGATGCGTACATCCGATAAGTAAACGCCACATCAGTGATGTTTTGACGCTCCACCGGTATTCTCGCGATGCACACTGTGTGGATCAAACCTCACACACATATATATTTATGTTAAAATTCTGAATCTAAGACCTTTATGCCGATGATTATTAATTTAATAATTTCCATTCTTTTCCACAAAAAAAAATAATTATAATAAATGAATAAAAGCGTGAGAATGCAATCATGTTGTTGAGTAAACAGTAAGCAAAGAAAATTATAGTAATGTCAAGTAGACCAATGTATTACAAACAAAGCACGACGACCAAGAAACACACAAAGTAAACTATAATGTATTCATACTCATTTTATGAAAATTATAGTCAATGGTAATTTATTTATATATTTTTAAAAAATATTTATGAAAATTATAGTCAATGGTAATTTATTTATATATTCTAATAAATATTTTCAAATGAATTATATAAACCAAATGTTATTGTATTAAACGAATTATATATATTTCCAAATAGTTAGATGAGATGACAAGGTTTTTTTTTTTGGGTATTTATCTCACATTTCCTTTACAGCAAAAAGGGTCCCTCCAAGTCCAAAAGAGTACACAAGCATTCAAACTATTGTAGAGAAAGTGGATGGACAAAAGCACAAGGGTTTCATCATGGTTTAGGCTTTTAAGAACGACAACACTTATTAGATTATAAAGGGGGGGTTGCCAACTTATGGACATATAGAAAATGAGTTGTCTTAATTCCGTTTCGTCCCCTCCGATCCTTTCGGATTTCGTATTTCGCCCTCACTTGTTGGTTGTCCATTTTGAACTCTCAAATTATTTTAACATGCTTAAGATAGAAGGGTTCGAGTATAAATATATAGTTTCTTTATGTTAGAAGTAATTGAGATATGTTGTTTAAGTTTTTCGTGCAGTTTACAAAATTAGGGCGTCTGTAGTATGTATATGTTATTGGAAGACGACATTTTAGAATTGAATTTTCCATCACAATTATATTTATAAGATCTCTTCCTTTTCGAATTGCGGGAGAAATTTGTTATAATTGGTTCTTGAATCTGAAACATCGTCTTAACCATGAGAACTTGATATCATATGGTTTACCAGTTTCAATCAATGTCAAAATTGTGAATTTCATGCTTTTCATTAATGAAATTTTAAATTCAATAGTGTAAATAGTACGAGAGGTTGAATTGACCATTAATGGAATGTAAGAAAATTCTAAAAAATTGTTAAAAAAAAAATAAATATATGTTTTTCCATGCAAGTTTCTTTCCTTAATATATATTAATCCAAGGTGTCAGTATAATATTTCTTGAATTTCAACACAAGAAATACCATGAGGTCTATCTCTCAACTTAAGAAGATCATGAAACTCATTAAGAAGCGTACAGTATATTTTAAATTAATTTCTAGTCGATTCACCCACCTAAAATAAATATAGAGATCGCTTAAGCTTGAGACTAATATCTGTGATGTAAACGACATGTTTCATTGATAAGGGTATGTAGATGCTTATTGTGGGGACCCAGACGCTAATTCATGTCTTAATCATTATTAACGTCAAATAACAATTAAGAAAAATGGGACTAAAAATTTTCTTTTTTAAATTATAAATGCGGAAACGTAATGTACTATATCTAATATACATGTCAGTATAAAAGTACAACACATGTACTATAGATATCTATCTCAACTAGGTTCAGCATCTATACATCAAGTGCTAAATCCTACTCTGCTTCTGGACCTGAATCTCCACGCTAACTATAATCTCTCATCCTTTTCCTGATCCTGATCTCGTCCCACCTGTTGTCAAGCACACATACAAACAAGACAACAGCCGGATAGCTCCGGTGAGAATTACATTCCCAGTATAAATCATGTATACATGCATTTCATACAAACAGTTATAAAAGCATGAAATAAACATTCATAACATGTATCAAAATCAGAAACATGAATCTATATAAACTCTGAATATAACATGTATCAAATCCGACACATGAATCAACACAAATTCTGAATCACACTCAGTGACTCATGGACTCTGAATCGACTCGTCCTAATCTAGGGATCCCGATCGGAATAAGAACATACACCCACCTACACTCCCGATCGGGGTGGTGGTATGTTCTTATTCACGGACTTTGGCCCTTTCCATATCGAACATCAGTAATAGAAGAAACTCCAATTCTCTATCCACTTCGATATGACCAAACATCCGGTGTCTTGACCTATCCGTCACAGACTTTGGCATTTTCACCAATATCCTATCCTGTGACCATGTGCAATGTGCCAGTGACGATTCCATCACTGTCCAGCACTACTGTCACAAGATTACTCATTTACAATTAGGCATATCCGCCTATGACTCAATACATAAATCAAAAGATCAAAGATATCAATCTCATTCAATTGCAAATAACAATGCAATAAAGTAAAGTATGTGATTTTGGGAAACTCAAGTCAATCAGACTCGAGTTGTGCAATCCCGCATCAACATAAATTTATATCTTTGTCTTCTCCGTTTGACGAAGTCGAAGTCTCTATTTCAAATTTGTCCATACCCAATCTAGCAATGACAATATCAAATAGACACAAATCAATATACAGCCCAATTCACGGCTTGTTCTGATCAATACGCAAATCAAGACATAATCTGATCAATATCGGATCAAGATACAATCTAATCCATATCGATGATATCACAATATAATCGAAGTCACTACTGAATCTGATCAATATCAACCCACTGATGTTTCGACGGTATAACAATACAAACTCAATAACCCAGCAATATCAACATCACAGATACAATACCACGACTCATAATCGATATCCAAACTATCATAATCTCAGCCATAACAGATCATAATCTCAAATCTGTATAATCTCGGTCATATCATTTCAGAAAATTATAATAATTATATAAACAGTCTGTTCTTCGGTCTGACTTCGATTATATACTGATCGGTATATTCAGAACACATAATATTAGTCAAGTCATAATTTCCCCCAATAGCATAATTTCAAACGATATCAGAACGTAACAAAATTTACGTCCAGTTGTAGCTGTCGTCGCTAGGAACACAGTGTTGTACTCAGATTTAAATTCGGACGGACGGAATGCTCGTAACTTAAATCTCATATGAAGCTTCCCTCGGCTCTTCCTTTCTTGATTCTTAGAGAAGAATTTCTTGTATATATATATATATATATATACACACACACGTTGCATGATGAAGAAACGTGGCTTGCTCCTTCAAGAAACACGTCTCGCACTTATGCGCGACCCTCCTCGGCGCATATGCGCGAGACACAAAGTCTCGGCGCGTGCATCTCGGCAGCTCTCGCGCATATGCGCGCCTTCCCTCGGCGCATATGCGCGAGGTTCTCTGGACCTGTCGCTTGGCTTCTCGCGCATATGCGCGTTCGTCTTCCGCGCATGTGCGCCACATTCTCTGGAAATGCTGTTGGACACCTCGCGCATATGCGCGCCCTCACTCCGCGCATATGCGCGGGGTCTTCTGCCCATTCCGCGCATGCTCGCGCATCAAGTCGTGCATGGGCGCGAGTGCACTACCCTCGCACCTCTTTTTCGTCTTTTCTCGTCTTTCCCGGTCTAATACTTTCCGTCTATAATCACATAAATTAATCCATAAATCATTTCAGATTAATCTCAGATTACAATAAATAAAATCCCGGGCATTACATTTCTCCCCCCCTAAGATTCGATTTCGTCCTCGAAATCACAGGCAATCAAATCAGATAAATAAAGAAATGTATAATAAAGGTTAATCAGAAAACTCATTACAATGAAACATTTCTGAAATCTCAGTCTCATATCAGCTTCTGTCTTTCAGATAGTCTCTTTGATATCCTGACGACTTTACTGTATGTTCAACAGCAGAATAGTTTTTATTCCGGATTATTTTTCTTTCATGGATCTCTAACTCCAATCTAGATAATAATTCAAGAAGTATAATCTCATCATACCACTCGAAATAACTGATAATAGAATCAATCTCACAATACTGGCTATACAACATCCGTATATACCAATTAATAGCTCATAACAAATCAATACTATCATCCCTTATCAATTTGATAATTTCAATCATGGTTATATTCAATCTTCAACCTCAACTATCAACGGTCATCATCCGACGTTGACATATTTAATCTATTTATTCTGAGTTGTCTTTATTCTCTTTTAAATCAGCTTCACTTCATATCTCTGATCCTATCAAATCCAATCTTAGGTATCACCGAGATATAATCCCCATACAAAGAAAATCCACAGTTCTTACTCTACCATGCCTCGCATGATGCTATCTCGATACTCATCTGATAGCTATCGTTATATAATAATTTACAAGTGACAATAAATCATGTCAACTATTGCTAAAATCCAGCATGACGGTTCCGGGATATCCTCCAGTACCAGGATAGTTCGCTCCGACTATCCGTTGATCTTTAAACGATAGGTGAAAGATCTTGTTGTATATTCTGCCAAAAGTACAAAATCAAATGAAATTCACAATCTGATATAATCAACGTTGGCATTCTGTGCAATCTGACCACTGTTCTAACATACAACTCAGTCGTCTGATCATGTCTGTACATCTTCCTGTACAAAATAACATATACAGTTTCGAGCTGTCAATAACAATCATATCACATCACAATCTTGAAAATATTGCGATAGTTTCATCACAAAATCCATAGAAATGTACTCTCATTTCTATTCAGGAATCAATAATTTATATAACCAATCTCCTGGTTCCTCTCGTTCTCTCCTATTGGTGGCCAATATAGACATCTCAGTACAAATTCTGCCACAACTAATCTTATCTGTTTCTATCAAACTATCTTTTCGAATTATCATATATTGTCTGTCACCAGAATAACTACTGAATCGGCTACTGTACACTTCTAACCATATCTGTCATTTCAAATTCAAATATTCGGCACAACCAAGTCGATTATTCACATACCTGATATTCTGATCGACACCCTGTTCTAATTATCGAAACCGAGTTCTAAACATTCTGATCAAATTTCTGAACTGCTTTAATTTTCAAAATCAGCTCTGGTTTTGTTTGAACTGTCTATAATTTCAACGATGCATAACAATCAGTATCAACCACGGATTCAGAACAACAGTAATATCGGATTAGATTCGAAATTTCAATCATTGCTCTATTAAACTCATAATACGCAATGTCCGACAATACTGTCGATTCGGACTAACCGATCACATCTTCGAGTTGTTTAGATCAACTGCTATATCATCTTCAAATGTAATGTCCCCCAAACAATATAATCTGTCTCAAATACTGTTGTAGAACAATAACAATTCTCCAGTAATTTCAAAACAACAATCGTATGTAATAGCCTGTTAAACTCATATATCTATGAATTTCTGAATATAAGCTGTCTCAATCAACATTTACATTTCAACAGTTTCTGTATACCATAATCTCAATTCTCAGAATATTCAATACAAAATATTCGATTCAGTCGATCATATGCTACGAGTAATCAAATATCATAAATATACCGCGCATAAAATTATCAGAATACATCTTAACACATGATTCATCCACCCATAACTGAACTGATAAACAGAACTGAAGTATTTTACAGGGAAACACACAATCCAGATTTAACTCTAACTATCAGGCAGTAAATCTTCTAACTGATATTTCAATTCTTCCAATTCAATCAACATCATTCTGTATGGAATTCTAACAATAAGAACAGTACCTGGTATCATATCAAGGCTGAAATCACTTTCTCTGATATATAAGGCAAACCAAGAATCTCATCTAGGAAGACTTTAGCAATTCTTCTGCTACTGGCAACTCAGTCCATGATATGCTTAGTTTCAGAAATTAACTGAATACATAAGGAATTACTCTATTCCTTTCGATAATCATCGAGTCATAACTAATACGGATATCAAAGGAATTTTAAATCGAAAATCCTTACCGTATATTATTCTTTCTTCGGCCATTTCAGGTTCGGATCTTACCATCTCCTGACAAGAATCTACAATAGTTCTGTACTTGTCAACACATCAATATCAATAATGAAGTCAGAATCAGACAACACAAGTACAAAACAGTATAACTCAATCCCAGTCTCATCTTACTACAGTATATGATATTTACAGAATTCACTGATATCAATCTTTTCCCCAACAATAAGGAGATAATTACTACAGTAAATACAGACCCAACAGATAAAGCATAAATCAATGCAGTTCATTAAGAAATCAAGCATAAGATGTAATAATATCTCTCAATACATACGCAAAATAATCATAAAAGAACAGTTACCTGTCACTATATCATCAAGTACATCTTGAGTCTGTTCCTCGGTCACTACAACCAGATGATTTTGCTCCATGAGATCTCCGAGAACCTCTCTGTGGACAAACTCTAGCAAAATGTCCCTGCTGTCTACAGATATTGCATCTACCAGTCACTCCCAGGCATTGCTCCATGGGATATCTCCCTCCGCAAGTTCTGCAATAAATTCCAGTATAACTCGGGCTAGAACCGCTGGAGCTAGATGAACCGCTCCCTAACTTCTTGAACTGCTTCTTTCGAGCTTTCAACTGTTTTTTCTTTCCACCACTGCTGCTGCCAATCTCGATTCTGGGAGGCATTTGTTGTGGTCTCGGTGCTGGAAGAACACACGAGGCTTCCTTTTGTCTCATCAGAATTGTTTCTGCTCTTCTGGCTCTGTTCAGAGTATCAACAAAGTTATTCGGTTGTTTCACATTTACCAATGTACGTATCTCCGGATTCAATCCCTGGATGAACTGATCAAATACAGCTGCATCATTCTTAGCCATGTGAGGGGCAAAACGTAGCAAGGTGAAGAACTGGGCCAAATACTCATCAATATTTAACTGACCCTGTCTCAGACTTGTAAACTCTGCACCTTTATCCTGTCTGTATGATACGGGGAAAATCTTTGATAGAATTCAACTTTAAAAATTTTCCATGTAATCACTGGACCACGCTGTTCTAAGGTTTCTTTGGTTACCAGCCACCAGCTCCGTGCGACTTCCCGTAACTGGTTCCCAATCAGTTTAACTCTACAATCATCTATGTCATCTAGCCAATTCTCACAATCAACTTGCGTCTCAGTACCCCTCAGAATCGGCGGTTGAAACGACTGAAACTTCTTCAACTGCGTTTCAATCAGAGTCTCTGACACATCCATCTGATCAGTCGAAGTACTACCTCGTTCTGGAATTCTTCGAGGAGGTACATCTGATAATCACAAGAATTAGCAATCACATGAAACAAATCCGTCTCAGTCTCTTTCTGATCAGCTTACCTCTGATCAAGAATTGATTTTGATCCCTTTTCAAATAATACATATTACCAAATCATCTCAGATATTCAGGTAACATGTATTTAAAGGCAGTAAAACATAATATCATGCTAGCATACACAATGTAATTCAACATTATAATAAATCACATGCTAGCAATCACATGCAAGGAAAGAAAATTCATTCTACCCCGCTCACTAACTTCTATCTCAGTCTCAAAAACCTACAGTTCTAGACCTATTGCTCTGATACCACCTGTTGTGGGGACCCGGACGCTAATTCATGTCTTAATCATTATTAACGTCAAATAACAATTAAGAAAAATGGGACTAAAAATTTTCTTTTTTAAATTATAAATGCGGAAACGTAATGTACTCTATCTAATATACATGTCAGTATAAAAGTACAACACATGTACTATAGATATCTATCTCAATAGGTTCAGCATCTATACATCAAGTGCTGAATCCTACTCTACTTCTGGGCCCGGATCTCCACGCTAACTATAATCTCTCATCCTTTTCCTGATCCTGATCCCGTCCCACCTGTTGTCAAGCACACATACAAACAAGACAACAGCCGGATAGCTCCGGTGAGAATTACATTCCCAGTATAAATCATGTATACATGCATTTTATACAAACAGTTATAAAAGCATGAAATAAACATTCATAACATGTATCAAAATCAGAAACATGAATCAATATAAACTCTGAATATAACATGTATCAAATCCGACACATGAATCAACACAAATTCTGAATCACACTCAATGACTCATGGACTCTGACTCGACTCGTCCTAATCTAGGGATCCCGATCGGAATAAGAACATACACCCACCTACACTCCCGATCGGGGTGGTGGTATGTTCTTATTCACGGAATTTGGCCCTTTCCATATCGAACATCAGTAATAGAAGAAACTCCAATTCTATCCACTTCGATATGACCAAACATCCGGTGTCTTGACTTATCCGTCAAAGACTTTGGAATTTTCACCAATATCCTATCATGTGACCATGTGCAATGTGCCAGTGACGATTCCATCACTATCCGGCACTACTGTCACAGGATTACTCATTTACAATTAGGCATATCCGCCTAAGACTCAATACATAAATCAATAGATCAAAGATATCAATCTCATTCAATTGCAAATAACAATGCAATAAAGTAAAGTATGTGATTTTAGGAAACTCAAGTCAATCAGACTCGAGTTGTGCAATCCCGCATCAACATAAATTTATACCTTTGTCTTCTCCGTTTGACGAAGTTGAAGTCTCTATTTCAAATCTGTCCATACCCAATCTAGCAATGACAATATCAAATAGACACAAATCAATATACAGCCCAATTCACGGCCTCTTCTGATCAATACGCAAATCAAGACATAATCTGATCAATATCGGATCAAGATACAATCTAATCCATATCGATGATATCACAATATAATCGAAGTCACTACTGAATCTGATCAATATCAACCCACTGATGTTTCGACGGTATAACAATACAATCTCAATAACCCAGCAATATCAACATCACAGATATAATACCACGACTCATAATCGATATCCAAACTATCATAATCTCAGCCATAACAGATCATAATCTCAAATCTGTATAATCTCGGTCATATCATTTCAGAAAATTATAATAATTATATAAACAGTCTGTTCTTCGGTCTGACTTCGATTATATACTGATCGGTATATTCAGAACACATAATATTAGTCAAGTCATAATTTCCCCCAATAGCATAATTTCAAACGATATCAGAACGTAACAAAATTTACGTCCAGTTGTAGCTGTCGTCGCTAGGAACACAGTGTTGTACTCAGATTTAAATTCGGACGGACGGAATGCTCGTAACTTAAATCTCATATGAAGCTTCCCTCGGCTCTTCCTTTCTTGATTCTTAGAGAAGAATTTCTTGTGTGTGTGTGTGTATACACACACACGTTGCATGATGAAGAAACGTGGCTCGCTCCTTCAAGAAACACGTCTCGCGCATATGCGCGACCTTCCTCGGCGCATATGCGCGAGACACAAAGTCTCGGCGCGTGCATCTCGGCAGCTCTCGCGCATATGCGCGCCTTCCCTCGGCGCATATGCGCGAGGTTCTCTGGACCTGTCGCTTGGCTTCTCGCGCATATGCGTGTTCGTCTTCCGCGCATGTGCGCCACATTCTCTGGAAATGCTGTTGGACACCTCGCGCATATGCGCGCCCTCACTCCGCGCATATGCGCGGGGTCTTCTGCCCATTCCGCGCATGCTCGCACATCAAGTCGCGCATGGGCGCGAGTGCACTACCCTCGCACCTCTTTTTCGTCTTATCTCGTCTTTTCCGGTCTAATACTTTCCGTCTATAATCACATCAATTAATCCATAAATCATTTCAGATTAATCTCAGATTACAATAACTAAAATCCCGGGCATTACACTTATTCATATAGATGAGTGATCATTTGATAATGATGCACTGAACAACCCTCCCTTAGACTTTCCAAATGGTTATCATTTATCGAGTGGAAAAGTCTGCGGTTATGGTTGTACACTATTAGTCATTTTGACCCGAGATAACGTGGAGACTCTACGTACTAACATACACTTTGATCCGTTTACCTACTCCATTGAGGGTTATTAGATGACAAGATTGGATAATATTCAAAATTTATATGAATTTCATAGAAGGAAAATAAACAAAGCTTAAATTTTCTTTGCCTTCATCAATGGTTGTTGCATGATTAAGCTACCCGCGATCAGTTCTAGCTCATATTATTGCGGAGACCTAAATGCCGGAAAGTTGTGACTTTCAATGATATACTTGATATGAACTATGTGGAACTCTCTTGATTTTGGCTCATATTATTGACGGATTTTATGGAGACAATCTACTAAGATTCAATATTGATGGGTCACATTGGACACGTGAAGACAAAGGCTCTCATAAAACGTGAGGCAAAACACGTGAGAGTTGCAATGAGTTGCAATTGAGCTCTATTTTTTGGAAATTACGATTTGCTGATATTATTCGAGATCATAATTTAGCAATTGGACCTTGCATAATCATTAAGGAAATTGGATTTCTAGTTTTCATCAAATGGTGGCAAAAATATCAAAATATTGGGAACTAATTCATAAAAAAATACCATATTTTATTTCTTATAAAATATTTTAAAATAGTTAGTAACGTTTATTCTATTTATGTTTCAGTATATTTACGATGTCATCATGAAATCCTCTATTTGTTAACTCGGTCAAAATAAGCTGACCGGGCTGAATTACCAAGACTTGCTGAGGAATTTAAATTTCGAGAAAATAGCATATGTGCACAACAAGGTTCCTCCAAAAGAGGTTGCTGTCATTGCTCATGCTGAGTAATTGGCTAAGTTTGACAAATCGTGGGACCATGACTTTGCAAGCTAGGAGCTATATAGTAGCTTCTATGTCAAACGAATTGCAGTGACGGTTTGATGAAGCTGTAAATGCCTCTGAAATTTACGATCACCCGCAAAAGTTGTTCGGATCACAAACACGTCCATTAAGACATGCTACTGTCAAGGAGCTCATGACATCACGTATGCGAAAATTGGCCTCGGTCCATGACTATGGTGTGAGGATGATTGGGCTTATCGAGAACTTAATGGGGCTGGACCTTGTCATCCCAAACGAATTATCCACGAACATTCTACTATTATCCTGTCGTCCTTATTTGACGGGTTTGTGGTGAGCTTCAATAAGAAGAAACTAAAAGCTACCCTTGAAGAGTTAATTAATATGTTTACGATATATGAAGCCACCAGAACAAAGAAAAAACATTTTTACTAGTGGGTTTCTCGTCTGGGACGAAGAAATGCCCATAAGGGAAGGGAAAGAAATGTTTTGGTCCTTACAAGAAACACAAACCCACTAAGATACAAGCTCCAAACACTTCTAAAGGTCCCAAAAAGCCCAACAAGATAAAAGATGTTTGCTTCCACTACAAGAAGCCTAGAAATTGGAAGCTCGAATGCAAGGAATATCTAGCACAAAAGAGCTCTGTCAAGGTTATATTTTGTATTAAAAAAAATATCTCAATTAATTCAACTTCTTTTGTATAAAATAATGGATGTGTTTATCATTTATTCAATGATTTACAAGTGATGACAAGAAGTTGAAGACAAGAGATGGTAAGACCTTCCTAAGGATGAGCAATGGAGCAACGGTTGTTACGAAGCCAATAACATGTTTGCTTAGTATTAAAAAATAATGTAATTTACTTTTGAGAGATGCTTTATATGTTCCTAACTTAGTTAAAAACGTTGTTTTCATTTTTATGCTTGATAAAGATTGATTTTCTTGTTTATTTGTTAAATGTGTTCCCAATATTTACAAAAATGAATGTTTAATTGGAACAAGCGGATTACAAATAATTTCTATAATTTAAATATAAAATATATTCCAAATAACGATGTCTAAATGAACACGATTTCAACAACAAATAAAAGAAAACAAGATAGTCTAAGTAATGCACACTTGTGGCTTTATAGGCTATGACATATTTCCCTAAGAAGAATGAACAAGTTAGTGGGAGATGACATTTTTGAAATATCAGACATAAATTCAATTGAAACATTTGTGTCTTGTCTGAAAGGAAAGATGACCAAAGCCTGTTTCTTAGGAAAAACAGAGCGTACACGTGACCTATTGAATTTGATCCAAACATATATGTGTGGTCCACTAAGTGTTAGCAAGAGATATGAGCAATCTTACTTTAGTACATTTACTGACGACTTCTCGAGATATGAATATATAAATTTAATGAAATACAAGTTTGAATATTTTGAAAAGTTCAAAGAATTCTCAGAGCTGAAGTACAAAAGAGTATTAAAACACTTCTATATGATCGATGTGGAGAAAACTTAAGTGCTGAATTTGAATACTACCTTAATGAGAATGAGATTATCTCATAGTGGACCCCATCTGCCACACTCCATCTCAATGGTGTGTTAGAAAGTCATAATCGGACATTGATAGACATGGTTCGATCTATGATGAGATTCACTAAATTGTCACCATATATTTGGAGATTTGCACTTGAGACTAGGATAATGATGTTGAACCAAGTCCATAAAAAGACCGTGGATAAAACTCAATATAAGATATGGATAAAAAAGCCTCCCAAATATTCTTTCTTAAGCATATGAAGATGTCCTGCTTATGTGAAGCATACAATGAGGGACAAACTGGATAGTAAAGTCAATTTATGCTATTTTATGGGATACTCAAATTGTAACATCTACTAATTTAAAATGCAACTATTTTTTATTTTATTTTTTGTAAATCTCACATTTTGAAATTAAACACTTAAATAATTTACATGCATGCAACCCTCCTAAATAAAAATGTCATTTAAAAATAATCGTAAACATTTGACAATTAAAAGACATACTGCAAGTTAAAAGGATCGATCTCGATGGAAGTAAGAACAATTAAAAATGCTAGTAACCATCAATAAATCAACAACAGTGTAAAAATATCAATGTCCTCTCATCTCTCCTAAAATCATGATGTGCGGAAAAGTGCGGTCATCGGGTCGTGCGCACATCCAGGCATGCCTACTCAGAGTTCGGCACCTCAAGTCCCCTCAATATCATGATCACCTGCATCACACACGTCTAATGAGTCTAAAAATTCAACACATTTGTATCGTGATAACAAATATTTATATGTAACAAGCAGCAGTGAAAAATATCGTAATCAACATAAATTTCATGTCTGCGGTAAAATCGTATGCATAATCATGACCTGTCAAAGCATGTTAATATTCATAGCGCATATCATCATAAAACATATACGTGTTTGTTTTCTTAATTTGAATTCAGTTCGTCAGCTGTGACTTTCGTATTATCATGTCATTCGATGGATCCATCTACGTGTAACCGAGGTATCCGGCGGCGGAGGCATCAGCGACGGCATTACTCGTCCACCGAGTGATATGAATCTGGCTAGGCACTGTGTGCAAATTTTTGGGGGAAGATTTAAGTGGCGTTGTTGTTTTGGAATTTCAAGTATGATTGTGATTAATAATGAAGAATCAAACATATTCATGTTTTTGAAGGAATTAAAAGAAGAAACACTTCAAGGATTAATGTTGAGTTACCAAGGAAGTTCTACAAATTGGGTGTCTAAATTAAAAGAGCTTGGGAAACATGGACACAACAATGGAAGTGTTTGGAATGTCATTCAAGTGATAAAAGCCATGAGGGCAGCAGCATGCGCGCCCCAGCACAAGATTTCGCGCAACCGCGCACAAGACAATGAAGACGCATGCAACAGGCCAGCAAGCGACGCGCACCCGCGCCACTTTCAGCGCGGCCGCGCGCTTTCCATGGCGCGACTTCCGGCGCCACCGCGCACAGGGTGCTGCCAAAGGTCGTAACTCGCGCGCCACCGCGCGAGAACACGCGCTACCGCGCGCACTTCCGTGTAGAAATTGTTCACAACTTTCTTTATGACTTTTTACACTATTTTTCATGTTTTAATTATTATATATTCAGTGTACATGAATGATGAACGAACCAATTCAGATTGATAAAAAATATCTTGAGGAGTTTCTCTCAAATTTGCAAGGCATTTTGCTTTGTTCTTCACAAAATCAAACTTATCAAAGATTGCATCTTTGTGGCGTTTGTCGATTGTTTTCGCACGGATTGTCAAAACAAGTTCTTTGAAGGTTCGTATGAAATTCAATTGTTATTATCGTTGATATTTGTTGCTAAGTGTTAATCGCTTAGAGGTGAATATCACAAATTGTTGCTTGTTTCAAAAGATCGGGACAACATAATCGATCCTTGTTCGTTATTGAATCGAGGGCGCGATTCTAATTAATCGTGTTTGCTTTCATTCATACGAGGATTCGAATCACCGAGCCCCAACCTTTCGTGTCATCATGTCATCGTGCTAATCACAACAAACTCTCATCCTTCAAAACCTGTCATCATATTCACCACTTAAATAAAAGCATGCATATACACAATTTTTCTTCAAACCATGCATGCAACGTATTTATCATATTTACATAAAAATCATATACATGATGCATAAATATTTAAAAATATGATAAGTTTGTGCTCAGGGCGCTGCCAGGACTAAAACTCATCCCGGGTACAAAATGACCATTTTGTCCCTAGAAACCTAAAATTATAGTTTTACCCCTGGACCTCTAAATTTTGACTCGAAGCTTACCAAACTACTTAAAATATTCCAAAATGTATTTATAAGCATTTGTAGACGTAAACTCGAGCCCATTTTACAACTTAGTCGATTCATTTTAAAACTTGGACCTGGGTCCCGGTTTTAACCCGAATCGAACTGAAACTAAACCAAATTTTTCCTAACTTGAACCATGAATCAAACCTCCATGACCAGCCTCTAACCCATTTATTTCATACCACTTAGGACCTAGAACAAGCCCAAAGGTTGTTGGAAATCTCTAGCATATGCGCACAACTTTCCCATCTTGAGTGATTTTTGATAAAAATCATATCTCCCTCGTTTCTTATCAGAAAATTACCAATTTGCTATCGAATAGAAGATAACAGAGAGTGTTACAAATCATATGTTGAACACATTTCCAAAAAACCAACCAATAAGTCGCATAATTTTAAATAACCGAGGGTGACGGGTTTTGAGACACAGAAATTCTACATCTTGAGCGATTTTACGATAAAAATCATATCTCCCTTGTTTCTTATAAGAAAATTATGAATTTGCTATCGAATCGAAGATAACAGAGAGTGCTACAAATAATATGTTGAATACATTTCCAGAACACCAAACAATAAATCGCAGAATTTTAAATAACTGAGGGTGACGGGTTTTGAGACACAGAAATTCCACAGCTTGAGCGACTTTACGATAAAAATCATATCTCCCTCATTTTTTATCAAAAAATTAAGAAATTTGCTATCGAATCGAAGATAACAAAAAGTGCTACAAATAATATGTTGAACACATTTTCATAAAACGAACCAATAAGTAACAGCATTCAAAATAACTGAGGGTGACGGGTTTTATGACACAGAAATTCCACAGTTTGTGCGGTTTTACGATAAAAATCATATCTCCCTCGTTTCTTATAAAAAATTACGAATTTGCTATCGAATCGAATATAACAGAGAGTGATACAAATCATATGTCGAATACATTTCAAGAAAACCAACTTATAAGTCGCTGAATTCGAAATAACAGAAGGTGATGAGTTTTGTAACACAGATATTTCACCCGAAGACTCAAACTATCGATCGGCCCTCTCCAAAAATCCACAAAGCTTCGGCTCCAGCCTTATGACACTATCATTTTCAATGTGAACTGCCCCTTGACAACAAAACTCGGCAGCCCGCTTACACCAAATCAAGAAACGTGGGTTTGTAAACAAAAGAAGTACTTTTCATGTCAAAACTTTGCACAAATGAAACCACATGATAGATTAAGGGATTCATCAATCAAGTACATATATATCAGCATATAATTGGTGTAAACGATGAGAAAAAGATATACATGGCGTGCCTTAGCATTTATACGCTTGAAAACTCGAAGAACTACGCACGGGACGTGAAACAGAGAGACGAGGAAAGCGTTTTCTTGAAAATAATGAGGGGCCGAGACCAGCTGCTGAAATGAGGAGATGAGCTGCTGTAATTTACGTGAGGATGGCTGCTGGAAGGTGGGGATGGGCGGCTAATGATTGTAGATAAGGTTTAAGCTTTAGTTTAGGTGGTAATTAGGTGGGTTAATATGCTCTAATGAGCCTTCATTTAAAATTAAATAGTTTAAAAGAGTTTTGAGCTCATTAATCTATAAAACAAACCCATAAAGCCCAAAAACATTCTCAAAAAATATTTCGTTTTTGTACGTTTTTGAGAATAATGTTCGAGCCCTCAAAAAGTCCTCTGAATCGTTAAAATTTGCGTACCGGTTAAAAATATAGCCCGAAGAGTAAAAATACCCAACCAAGGCACATTTTCAAAAATCATACTTAAAAGCACCTCATATTAAATAATTAAAAATAATTATTCAACAAAAATATTTTTCCTGAAGATCCCCGGTCTCCGTTCCTCGATCGAGCGCGAACTGAAACTAAAAATCCTAATGCATGAAACTTAAAGAAACCCTGAATTAAAACATAAATTAATGAAATAAACATGCATTTAATGCTTTAAAAGAATTTAATAAAATACAAAAGAAATTTAATAACTTGCATGCCATGTGGTTCACGTGGACCTTCAAATTTTCGGGATGTTACAATCTACCCCCCTTAAATTGAATTTCGTCCCCGAATTTCGCTTATTCTCGATAAAAAAAGTTTAGACTCTTAATCCTAGTATCCCAATAATCCACGCTTCCACTACGATACTCTTATAAAATAAGTTTTAGGCTGTCATTATGTCTCCTCAATCCTAATTAAATATGCCTTCAAAATCTTTATTTGTGAATCGCAACATAGAACGACTTATGGCGACTTAGTTCTATTTTACTAAGGCCTCTAATTTTGACTTAGCTCGCAATTCCTCATGCTAGAGATGAGCGTCCAAACTTATTAACTTTTCTTATGCAATACTCATAATGTTCATCGCCCTAATATATTAGCAGTTATGCAGTTCAACCTAAGAAATCTTAGCATCAAAATTTACTGATCGACTTCTATCCTCGGTAATACACTTAAAAGTTAAACCTTATTTCAACCCCATAATAATATTAATTTTAAGATCCTTGAATCGAATCTTTATCTTACGACACCAAACTAACGTAACTTAATTATTTACAAGTACATCCCAAATACAAAATTGTTGCAAATCTTTAAATCCGAGTAGTGTTAATCCATAAAACCCAAATATTCACTAACGATCTTCTACCTAATCAATAAAACCCTTCTAGCATAAATCACATGCTTAAACTATTTTTTTTCCAATTACAAGTTAGTTGAGGCCTAAGACTCTTGGGCTTTCCTCATTGAAATAAATGTCGAATTCTTACGTATCCTTAATGCTTAATTAATACTAGCGTATAAAACTTTATAAGTTATCCCATGTTAGTATTAGACTAACTCTAGTAAGTCAACTTCACTTATGCTCCATAGCATTCTAGAATCCACATTTCGAGATTTTAAATTACTTGCTCGACTAAAAATCTTAATATTCATACATTGGTAACCTATGTTGAACATCGCTACTTCCTTTTTGTTTTTATTTCACCCAAAATTTTCGTATGAACACTTATCTTATAAATCTTGAAATTCAAGCTTATGCAACCCAAATAATATTAAATAGCATAATTCAAACACACATATTTACTTATTCTTAAGTTTCTTAATGACTTTAAAAAAATTTCCTCAAGACAACGTGTCTACCTCAATTCTTACATGCATTTATCAAGTAACCTAACCATCCATCATAGCCAACTTTCTAGAAAAATTTAACCCCAACAAAGGTATAAATTTAACTCTTAAGATCATGATTTAAACTTATGTTACATTGAACTTAAGTTCCCAAATATAAGTTAACTTAATGTCTAATCTTATAACTTAACTAAATGATCAATTTACCTTAAATTGTTATCACTCTAAATTCTTAATTTTCAACTGTCTTATTCCATTAACACTTAGATTTTCAAGCTTAATAATGAATCATCATACAATGCCCTTGATAGTCATTCCTTATTGCATTATAACCTAGATATAACAAGGTTCTAATTATCTCTTCAAGCTCAAATCACAGAATATTCTTATCATTTAAACAATTCAATTCTCACTTATTATCAAACTAGTCCACGAATTTCTTAAAAATTGCAAAATTAATTCCTAATTTCCTCGAAAATTAACCACTAGGTCCTTAAATTTTGAAAATTTCTCATTTACCCATAAGTTATTGGCGTTTCTAATTCCATTTTATAGGTTTCACATATCATAAAGTTCAATAATCTTAAGCTTATTAAAACCAAAATCAATTCTTATAACCAATATTACATTTCCATCAATACTTAAAATCCCAAATTCTACATTTTTATACTTCTAAAGATCTTCGCGGTTTTCGAATCATTATTCCTTATACGAAATTCTCAAAAACTAACTCAACTAGTAACCATGAATCATCAGTATTTTAAAAAAATCTACCGAAAGAATTCAGAATCTTCATGATTAACTTATGACCCATAAAGTAGGACATCAGTACTAAAACTCAAAAATCAATATAGTCAAATCATTTTCAACCTTTTCTAGCGCCCAATAACCGAATTCTTAGACGTGTCCATCTCCAAATGTAACCGCCATGCAATCCAATCTAGTTTTTAAAACGTTAAATCTCCAAAAGATAAAAACAACTAAACATGTATTGTAAAGCATATATCATGTAAACATGCAGGTGACAACATTAAAACTTTCAAAACATTTAAAACATGTAAACTTATAGACTTGAGGCTTGAAGACTGAGCTGCACCAGCTGGCGGTGGCACAAAGTTATACAGAACCCTTGCTCTGATACCAACTGTAACATCTACTAATTTAAAATGCAACTATTTTTTTTTAAAGCTCACATTTTGAAATTAAACACTTAAATAATTTGCATGCATGCAACCCTCCTAAATAAAAATGTCATTTAAAAATAATCGTAAACATTTGACAGTTAAAAGACATATTGCAAGTTAAAATGATCGATCTCGATCGAAGTAAGAACAATTAAAAATGTTTGTAACCATCAGTAAATCAACAACAGTGTAAAAATATCAATGTCCTCTCATCTCTCCTAAAATCATGATGTGCGGAAAAATGTGGTCATTGGGTCGTGCGCACATCCAGGCATGCCTACTCAGAGTTCGGCACATCAAGTCCTCTCAATATCATGATCACCTGCATCACACACGCCTAGTGAGTCTAAAGACTCAACACACATGTACCGTGAAAACAAATACATAAACGTAACAAGCAGCAGTGAAAAATATCGTAATCAACATATATTTCATGTCTGTGGTAAAATCGTATCCATAATCATGACCTGTCAAAACATGTTAATAATCATAGTATATATCATCATTAAACATATACGTGTTTATTTTTTTAATTTGAATTCCATTCGTCAGCTGTGACTTTTGTATTATCATGTCATTCGATGGATCCATCTACGTGTAACCGAGGTACCCGACGGCGGAGACATCAGCGACGACATTACCCGTCCACCGAGCCCCAACATTTCGTGTCATCATATCATCGTGTTAGTCACAACCAACTCTCATCCTTCAAAACGTGTCATCATATTCTCCACTTAAATAAAAGCATGCATATACATAATTTTTCTTTCAAACCAAGCATGCTAGTATTTATCATATTTACATAAAAATCATATACATGATGCATAAACATTTAAAAACATGATAAGTTTGCGCTCAGGGCGCTGCCAGGATAAAAACTTACCCCGGGTGCAAAATGACCATTTTGCCCCTGGAAACCCAAAATTACCGTTTTACCCCTGGACCTCTAAATTTTGACTCGAAGCTTACCAAACTCCTTAAAACATCCCAAAAGGTATTTATAAGCATTACTAGACGTAAACTCGAGCTCATTTTACAACTTAGTTGATTCGTTTTAAAACTTGGACCGGCGTCTCCGTTTTAACCTGAATCGAACCGAAACTTAACGAAATTTTTCCTAACTTGAACCATGACTCAAACCTCCATGACCAGCCTCTAACCCACTTATTTCATACCACTTAGGACCTAGAAACAAGCCCAAAGGTTGCTGGAAATCTCCAGCATATGCACACAAATTTTCCCAGCTTGAGCGAATTTACGATAAAAATCATATCTCCCTCGTTTATTATCAGAAAATTACGAATTTGCTATCGAATCGAAGATAACAGAGAGAGTTACAAATCATATGAAACGTCTGCTTAATCGTTTTCTTAAAAGGTACTAGAATTTTTTTTTCAAACCTCACATAACAATCGGCCGAACCATAAACTATTTTTTTAACATCATTTTAAAATAAATCAACCGACTATAATTTGAAAACCAAAGAAAATAGCTCATACTATAAGCTCTCAAAAACCACTCATAAATAATTAAAAGTCATAAAAATATTCTTAACATTACTTAAATCATAAATCATACCCAGTGCGGAACACTAGCGTCGGTCCTCGGGTTATGTGCACCTTCAGTCCAGCAAAGTCATCCATCAAGACCTCCATTATCATTTTCATAATCAGTATCACCTGCATCAATCACACCTAGTGAGTCTAAAGACTCAACACATCATATTCTTGATAACGAGTACTACATAATACAGTTAACATATAACAATGAAAAATACTTGTACTTAAAATATCATTTTCATGACGATGCATAAACTTTAAACATAACCATTTTCATAAACATTTTCATGATGCATAAACTTTAAAAACATTTTCATCATCCTTTTTCATAAACATTTTCATAAACATATTCATATCATCCTCAACATATTTATATTATCCTCAACATATTCATATTCATATTATTATCAACATATACGTATTCCTTTTTCCTTTCGTTGAATTCAGATCGTTAATTGTGACTTTCGTGTTCAACTACGTCTACGTCTACGTGTTGGGCGATGGATCCATCTACATGTAACCACAGTACTGGGCGGCGGGGGACACCAGCAACACTCTCACCGGTCAACTGGGTCCTGGCCTTACATATTAACATATCATCGTATACATATACATCTACATATTCATATCCGTATCCAAGGAAACACGATCGTCGGGCTCCCACTGGGACCATAACCCTTACGAAATTTCCAACATGTCATCGTATTAGTCACAATTACTTCACTTCCTTCAACGTTTCATATTATCATCACTTTATAAAATTTAAACATCCATGTAACGTTTTTCTTTTAAACCAAGCATGCAACATGTCTTTTAAATGTCCATAATTAAACCATAAAAATCCATGAACATTTAAAAATCCCATTTTTACATATAAAATTCATAAACATTTTAAATAAACATTTCAACATAAAAAACATAATATTTTAAATCATAAACATTTAAAATAAATCTTTCGTCATAAAAACCCCTAAACATATAAAATTCCATCAACATTTAAAATAATAATTTTAACATATAAAATCCCATAAACATCCATAACTATTGAAAATAATCATATTAGCATATAAAACAACATTCAGGAAACTGCCATGACGTTTACTAATTTTTAGGTGTAAAAAGACCGTTTTACCCCTGGATGTAAAATTTCCCGATTTTGACTTTTTTTTAATTTTATTGACTCTAACATGTCCCAAATAATTATTTAAGCTTACATGAATTTTCTAATATTTTTTATTTGGCTCAAATCGAGGATTTTTAATTAATCTTTAAATGTGATGTATTAATGTGTTTTAATCCCGAATCAAAACAAACCTTAATATAAAATTCCTAAGTTAAAAACTTAGACTTTTAATAATTATTTAAGCTTAAATATAATTTTTCATAATTTTATAAAGCTTAAAACTAGGTGTTTCAATTAACTCGTTAATTAGCGTTTCGTGCGGCGATTAAATCCCGAATAAATCCAAAACTCATTATTTTGATCCCAAATTTTAAACATATCATTTTTAGTATTTATTCTACCCTTCCAAGTTATGAGCCACCCCATGGACCCTTGGATCAATTTTTTCTTCTTTAATTTTCGTTTTTGACCCTTCGATGAACACACCGACCCATCTCCCAATTTACTCGAGCCACGCCCGAGCCGCCTTGAGCCAAAACCTAGCCAATCCATCTAGGGACCCTACTGTGCAAGCCCAGCCCGTAAAACAATACCTAGCCCGACCAAAACAATTCTGAAACTTGACCCAATATCTGCCCCTGTGTGTGCGTGTGTTTCCTTGAGCAATAGGACTCCTAATTGAACTAGGACTCCCCCGACCAAGCCACAACCGAGCCCACCTATCCCTAACCATCCCTAGACCAAGCTCGGCCCTAGCCCATACCAGCCCAGCCACCAAAACCCCAAGCCCGAAGCACCTGAACCAGGCATCAACCTGCGCGTTCATGTGCTGCCGTATGGTTCCCTAGTTTTGTTCGAGCCAGCAGCGAACCCACCACTCCAGCCCCTAGCCTGACCCCTTCCCATCATCCTAGGACCATGATAAACCACCTAGCCCAGCCCCAAACTGAGCCACCCCCTGGAAATCCCGAACAGCACCTGCGCGTGCCTTGGGGGAGAGTCCCACTTCACGTGGACTCTTCCCCAGCCCAAGGCTCGCACCCTAGCCCTTCTAGGACCCTTCCTAGGACCTAACTATGACCCCTAGGACCCAACCACCAGACCTGGTCGAGCCCTCTTGCCCCATGCACACCCAACCGAAACTTGCACTTTAAAATTTCAAGCAAACCTTCGGCCCCTTATTCTGTTTCTATTCCTTTGGTTTCAGCCTTGTTTTCTTTATTATTTAACATGTTTTTGGCTAAAGACCAACCCATATTAATACCCTATCCATGGCAGCCCCTTAATCAAAATAAAAACATGAATTTGGAAGCAAAAATCACAAGTAATTCTTATGCATGTACATAGCTACGAAAATAACAATTTGTGTGATGTTTTCATTCAAAATATGCTTAAACAATTACTATGGTGTGATAGATGTTTGAAGAAAAGAATATGACGTGCCTTTGCGTTTTTAACGCACGAATAAACGTTGACGATTGCGAAGAACGGCGACGGGAAAACGACGGCTTGAAATCCTTGCAACTTTGATGTCTTTTTCCTTCAAAATTTTGTGTGTGTCATGTATTTGGTGTTGAGGGGAGAGTTTGTAAATTGTTGGGGTGTGTGGGCGTGAGTTTTCTTGAGATTATGGGGTATGTTTAGGCTTTAATAAGAATTAAAACACTAATCAAAAGTTTGGGCCTATTAGGAAAGTTAATTAGGCCCACATAGCCCATTAGTGTTTAATAAAAAATATTTTAAATTATTTTGAGTAGAAAAATTTGTGAATTTATTAGCCGGGTTGCCAAAACGTTTGCATTTTTACTAAAATCCAACACCGAAAAAATTTACGACCCGGCGTATAAAATCAAAAATAAGAAAAACCCACAATCATATTTTAAATAATTAAAAACAATTATTTAATAAAATCATTTTCCATTTTTCAGCCTTCGGTCTCCGTTCCTCGATCGCAACTCGAATAACCTTTAAAAATACATTTTAATGCAACCATTTATAAAATATAATTTAAACATACAAATATGCACAACATAATTAATTCATGCAATTAAAACATTTAATTAAAATACAAAAGAATTTAATAATTGCATGCACGTGGTTTGCGTGGACCTTTAAATTTTTGGGGCGTTACATCATATGTTGAACATATTTCCAGAAAATCAACCAATAAGTCGCAGAATTTTAAATAACCGAGGGTGACGGGTTTTGAAACACAGAAATTCCACAGCTTGAGCGACTTTACGATAAAAATTATATCTCCCTTGTTTCTAGTAAAAAAATTACGAATTTGCTATCAAATCGAAGATAACAGAGAGTGATACAAATCATATGTTGAACACATTTCTAGAACACCAATCAATAAGTCGCAGAATTTTAAATAACCGAGGGTGACGGGTTTTGAGACACAGAAATTTCACAGCTTAAGTGACTTTACGATAAAAATCATATATCCCTTATTTCTTATCAGAAAATTACGAATTTGCTACCGAATCGAAGATAACAAAAAGTTCTACAAATAATATGTTGAACACATTTTCATAAAACCAACCAATAAGTAGCAGAATTCAAAATAACCGAGGCTGATGGGTTTTGTGACACAGAAATTCTACAACTTGTGCGGTTTTACGATAAAAATCATATCTCACTCGTTTCTTATCAAGAAATTACGAGTTTGCTTCGAATAGAATATAGCAGAGAGTGCTACAAATCATATGTTGAACATATTTCCAGAAAACCAACTTATAAGTCGCTGAATTCAAAATAACAGAAGGTGACGGGCTTTGTGACACAGAAATTTCACCCGAAGACTCAAGATATCGATCGGCCCTCTCCTAAAACCCACAAAGCTTCGACTCCAGCCTTATGACACCATAATTTTCAACTTGAACAGCCCCTTGACAACAAAACTCGGCACCCCCTTACACCAAATCAAGAAACGTGAGTTTGTATACAAAGGAAGCACTTTTCACATCAAAACTTTGCACAAATGAAATCACATGATAGATTAAGGGATTCATCAATCAAGTACATATATATCAGAATATAATTGGTGTAAATGATGAGAAAAAGAGATACATGGCGTGCCTTTGCATTTATACGCTTGAAAACTCGAAGAAATACGCGCGGAATGTGAACCGGAGAGGCGGGGAAAGAGTTTTCTTGAAAATAATGAGGGGCCGAGACCCGCTGCTGAAATGAGGAGATGAGCTGTTGTAATTTACGTGAGGATGGCTTCTGGAAGGTGGGGGTGGGCGGCTAATGATTGTAGATTAGGTTTAAGCTTTAGTTTAGGTGGGCTAATTAAGTGGGTTAATATGCTCTAATGGGCCTTCATTTAAAATTAAATGGTTTTAAAGACTTTTGAGCCCATTAATCTTTAAAACAAACCCATCAAGCCCAAAAACATTCTCGAAAAATATTTCGTTCGGGTACGTTTTTGAGAATATCGTCTGAGCCCTCAAAAAGTCCTCTGAATCTTTAAAATTTGCGTACCGGTTAAAAACATAGCCCGACGAATAAAAATACCCAACCAAGGTCCATTTTGAAAAATCATACTTAAAAACACTTCATATTAAATAAGTAAAAATAATTATTCAATAAAAATATTTTTCCTGAATATCCCCGGTCTCCGTTCCTTGATCGAGCGCGAACTGAAACTAAAAATCCTAATGTATGAAACTTAAAGAAACCTTGAATTAAAACACAAATTAATGAAATAAACATGCATTTAATGCTTGAAAAGAATTTAATAAAATACCAAATAAATTTAATAACTTGCATGCATGTGGTTCACGTGGACCTTCAAATTTTTGGGACGTTACACAAATAATTATGTTGGATATTATTTCTATGATCCCAATGAAACATATGTGTTTGTTCAAAGAATGCCACCTTTTTGGAGAAAGAGTTTCAATTAAATAAAAAATGTGGGATGATAAAACTCGAAGAGATACGAGAAACACTCACTCCTGAAAAAGTAGAACTCACACTCCAACAGCCAGTTGAAGAGATACAAGCTTTTAGGATATCCGAAAGAGTCTCAAGGTCACCTATGAGGATGTGCATGCTTCTTGAAGAAGACCAATATGAGCTCATTCCTGGATGTGATCCAAGAATCTTAAAAGAAGAATTATCAGATGTTGATTCATCCAAATGGCTTGAAGTCATGCAGTCCGAAATGAACTTCATGTATTCAAACCAAGTATGGTTCTGTGGGGACCCGAACCTAATTCGTTTTCTTAATCATTATTAGGATCATTTAATTAATCTGGGTCTAAATTTTTTTTTTTTGAAATACATACATGCGGAAGATAATATAATCAGTCTGATATAAATATCGAAATAAAGTACAAGTCTTGTACAACAGATATTCAGATCCACTAGTGTTCAACAACTACATCAAGTGCTGAAAACCGAATCTACTCTTAAGTCCGGATTTCCACGCTAATCTTGAATCTCTCATCCTCTTCGCGACCCTGATCCTGTTCCACCTGTTATCATGCACACATACAAACACAACAACAGCCGGATAACTCCGGTGAGAAATACATCCCAGTATAAACAACGTTTACATGCAATCATATAAACAGATATAAAAGCATGAAACAGATATCAATAACATGTATCAATCTGAAAGACATGAATTGATATAAAACTGTAAATAAACTCTGGACTCATCTTCTCAGATTCGACTCATCTTTATTCTAGGGATCCCGATCTAACTCAGACTTTGGTATTCTGTATCGAATCTCTGCAATAGAAGTCGATCTACTCCTACACAACATCGATACACCAAAAGTCTAGTGTCTTGGCGGTTCTGCCGAAGACTTGGCGGCTCTGCCAATGACTAGGCACATCTGCCTAAGATTCTAACTCATGCTTTGCTATAACTCAATAGACTAAGCATATCAATCTCATGAATTGCAAATATCAATGCAATAAAGTCAAGTATGTGGTTTTGGGAAACTCAAATCAAATCAAACTTGAGTCGTATCTTCCCGGTTCAACATTGATTTATACATTTCTTTCGTTGGGGTTCGGCTCTGATCTGTCTTCGAAGCCTTCGATATCAATCTGGAATGGCATATTCGAGGAATACAATATCAACGTATATTCCAATCAATACCAGACATAATCAAACTCAATCTAATTCTGTTTCGATGGCATAACATCGCAATCTTGAAATACCGGTAATACAAAATCAGTATATACCAATCCCAATAACTCATAATCAATCAACAACACAAATCTGATATCAAATTTGTATAATCTCAATCAAATCAATTCTGAAAAATCATAACAATTCCATACGGTATCCGTTCTTCGATCCGATTTCGATTATACAATGACAACTAACTCAGGAACAGCTAATAACAGTCATATCAGGATTTCTTCCATATCATAATTTCAAATCATATCAAAACATAAGAAAACTTAAGTCTAGTTGAAGCTCTTGTTGATAGGAACACAGTACTGAAGTCGGATTAAAAATCAGACGAACGGATCTTGTGTAATCACAATTCTAAGAAGTGCAAAGGCGTAAGGATTTACACGACACTTTCTCTGAAGCTTTCTACGTTTTTCCTTGCTGATTCTAAAGGAATGAATCAAAGTTATATATAAATATCTTGCATGAGAATGTACGGGTGGCTTCATCTTCTTGCTGCACGTCTCGCGCATATGCGCGATCTCCCTCGGCGCATATGCGCGAGACCTACTGGTCTCCGCGCATCTCATTCTCTGCTCGCGCATATGCACGCCCTCTCCCGACGCATATGCGCGAGGTTCTCTTCCATACTCGCGCATATGCATGGGTCCTGTCGCGCATATGCGCGAGGTTCTCTGCCTACTCCGCGCATATGCGCTCGGCTTGGTCGCGCATATGCGCAAGGCTCATTCCTCGCACAAAATTCAAGTCTTCTTTCTGTCTTCCCCGGTCCGATCCTTTTTGTCTATAATCACATTAATTATCAACAAATCATTTCAAATTACAATAACAAAATTCTCGGGCATTACAGGTTCTTAGTAGATCCACCTGATGGAATTTTTCCCATACGAAGCTAATGAATTTACAAAAAGAAACTTGGGGTTGATGGGAAGAAAATGACTTTCAAATTAAGATTGATAGTAAAAGAATATAGTCAAAGAAAGGTATTGACTATGAGAAAACATTTTATCCAGTTGCAATATTCAAGTCTATTAGGATACTGCTAGCCATAGCAGCATGGTATGACTATGAAATATTGCAGATGGATATGAAGACAACATTTCTTAATGATGACATTAAAAAAAATATTTATATGTCTCAACCTGAAGGATTTAGATTAGTAGGAAGTACACATAAAGTACACAAACTTCAATGATCCATCTAAAGACTCAAACAGGCATGAAGAAGTAGGAAGCTCATATTTGACAATGCTATCAACAAGTTTGACTTTATTAAAAACCCTGAGGAACCTTATGTATACAAGAAGGTAAGTGACATTCCTACTACTTTATGTTGATGGCATACTACTCATTGGGAATGTTATAGAGATGTTGCAATCAACTAAAGTGTGGTTAACTAGTTAATTATTCATGAATAAGGGTGAAGCATCATATGTATTATGAATACAGATCTATAGGGATGGATTTAAAAAAAAGATGCTAGGGCTCACCCAATCTACTTATATAGATCTCATACTGATGAGATTCTCTATGTAGGAGTCCAAGAGAGGATATCTTCCAATGTATCATGGTGTGACTCTATCTATGTCTATGTGACCTAAGACTGATGATGAGATAGAAACCATGAGTCATGTTCCATATGAGTCTGTCATTGGCAGTATAATGTATGATATGATATCTACTCGACTTGATATTGCATTGGCACTGAGTGTTGCAAGCAAATATCAGTTGAATCTTGGTCCATTGCATTTGAAAGTCGTGAAGGATATTCTTAAAAACTTTAAAAGAACTAAGAATTTGTTCATGGTTTACGGGAGTGGAGAATTAAAATTGGAAGGCTATACTGATTCTAACTTCTAAATAGATGTAGATTATTTGAAATCAACATTTGGATTTGTATTCAAGCTTAATGGTGGTGTTGTCTCTTGTAAGAGCTCCAAGAAAGACACCACAATGTATTCAACCATTGAGGCCGAATACATAGATGCATTTGCGCAACAAAGAAGATTGTTTTGATGAAGAATTTATTTCAAGAGTTGGATGTCATTCCCCAAGGAGTTGATCTAGTCCCGGTCTGCTACGACAACATCGATGTCGTTGCGCAAGCAAAAGAACCAAGGTCTCATCAGCGATCCAAACATATACTGAGAAAGTTCCACATAATTCGAGAGATTGTGGAAAGAGGAGACATGTTAGTAAAAAAAAATCTTCTTTGCAGATAATGTTGCCTAATCCACTGATGAAACCTCAGCCAAGATCATTGTTTGATAACCATCGTGAAGCAATGGGTTTGAGATCTATAGGTAGTTGAGTATAGGGCAAGTAAGATATTGTTAGAGTATGTGCCTAACGAGCCAACTCGTGACTTGGATTTATTGACTTTATGTAAACATAACCTTTATTTTAAAAATATTTTATGATTTTATCAAACTATGACATTTACTTTATTTGTATACATATCCATGTTGCTTAGATAAATCAATGAATATACAATAGGTATGACGAGATCTGCCTATCAACGTAAGATCATGAAACTCATTAGGAAGTATATTATACATTCTAAATTGGTTTCTAATCGATTCAGCCGCCTAAAATAAGGATAAAGGTCGCTCGAACTTGAGACTAACATCTGTGATGTAAACGACTTGTTTAATTGGTAAGAGCATGAAGATTCATATTCATACAGATGAGTGATCATTTGATGATACACTGAACAACCCTCTCTCGGACTTTCCAAGTGGTTATCAATTATTGAGTGGAACATTCCGTTTTTATGGTTGTAAATCATTAGTCCTTTTGACACAGGACAACATGGAGACTCTACGTATAGCATGCACTTTGATCTGTTTACCATCTCCATTGAGGGTCATTAGGTGGCGAGGTTGGATGTAATATCAAAATACGTAAGAGTCAATTCATTGAAGTCGGAGATTCACCATTCACCCATAGGTAAAGATATCCTATGTGATCTGATGAGTTGATAATGCAATAAATATAAGAAATGTCCATTTTGGAAAGGAGTCTTCCTCAGTTGCACATACCATGTCACTATTATTACTCAAAGATGCATTACATCTTTATTGAATTCATTTTCAACTCTTGATATACCAATAGTTACATATTCGATCAGGATATATAAGTTGAATGGAACATACTCTATGATAACCAAAACTTAAAGTTTTTGCAGGAACTATAAATTATATATAGAGAATCATGAGACGATACTACTAGAAGCTCTTACCATGATCCGATTGGTGCAATCAAACTTGAGTTCTAATGTTCTTGATCAAGGGATGGATGAAAAGAATGAGGTTAATTAAGATAAACCCGAATAGAAAAAATATTGTTCTGAATCACATGATATAATGGCCCGAAAATTCGCGTTTAAAAGTTTGCGGAAAAATTTAAAATTTTCTTTTTTAAAATAATTAAAATGCCTCATTCATAAAATAAAATAATAAATCAAGTTTAATGTTCAAAATAGCAGCGGAAGAAATTATTGTTTGCAAAAATAACCATTTAACATAATCCAACGACGGGTAAAAATATTTGATCAATAAATGATAAATGCTGAAAATGAGGTCCTCGGATTCCACTACTGCCGACCCTCGATGGCTCACTGGTCCCCACCCTCGATCCCGAACTCATCAGTACCTACAACAATCAAGTCTAGTGAGTCTAAAGACTCAGCATGCATATATCATAGATAACAAGTAATATTAATAAAATCGCATGCAAAGTGCAAATATCATGTCATGATAAATTGTAATGCGTGCATAACTGAACTGAAAATCGTATCATGAATAATTAATATTACGTGCTAACTGAACTGTAAGTAGTAAGTGAAATGTTTGCTCCATAGAGCCATGTCATAAAATAACGTGTAATAATTTTCTATTGAGATTATGATCTACGCAAGTGGCCCCATGAACTGCACTGAACTGAACTGATCGATAAGTAGCCACTGGGTGAAATAATGTACGTCTGATCAGACTAATGCCACAGTATACTGGGTGGGACCGGTAAGTAGCCACCGGGATGAACTGAACTGAACCGGTAAGTAGCCACCGGGTGAAGTAATAATCTCATGACAGTGAAGTGGCCACAAGCAATATCGCATAAATCTCAAAAATGAATATTTTAGCCTTTTTGCACGTAGTATATTTAAATACGTAATTAAATGTCCTGTATTAATTTTACCATAAGGGTTGGACCGTTCTCAGGCTCGCTGCAACCCAAATGTAACATGAAAAATATGCAAATGATTTACTTGACCAAACTTTGTAATTGAATCCAAAACGAGACATTACGCCCACTGACTTAGTATTTAATCATGACTCCGAGCCAACCCGAACTAACACCGAACCAACGTTTAGTCATAATTAAAATACTCCTAAAATGATGAAATAATGCTCTTAAAATTTCAGTACTTCAAAATTTGGTGAATGGAGGCCAAAACATGAAACGCTCTTTCGAGAGTCATTTTGGCACATTGTACCAGTAAATTCTCGTACGACCTCTAAACTTGACCAAATCACGAACCGCCAAAAACATGACTTTCCTAACATGATGAGGTACTGTCCAGTCCAAGGCTATAAGCTAAAAGCCAACCAAGAACCCGGAATTCACCTCTGAACCGCAGCACACATGCTGTCAAAATTACAGCAGCCACGCTTTGATTTCCTTGCGTCGTTTGCGAGGCTAATGGCCATTGGGGCTTGAACCACCGACCAGAACCTCTTACCAACATCCTAAGGAATGGTTTGAACCATGGCTAAGGGCCCTAGGCCAGCCACAATTCGAACCACATCATGAAATGCGACAATGCTCCCAGCCGAGAGCAAACCTGCGCGCATGGGGCATTGCTATTGTTTTGCTGTCATGGATCGTTCCAGTGGCCATTTGATTGACCATGGCAAAATCTAGAAATCAAGGGGTATGGTATGAACAGTGGCTAAGGGCCAGAGGCCAACCAAGATCCACACCACTCCTTAAAACCGAAACATCACATGCAGTAGGGGGAGGGGCCGAGGGGCTGTTCTTGTGTTTTGATTAAAAAACCGATTCTACCGTGGGCCAAGCCTCAAAAGGGCGACTTGGTCGCGTCTTAGACATGATATGGAGGGGTTCTAACCATGGCTATAGGCCCCTAGGGCAGCCAAGATTAGAAACTCTCCCTTGACAGCAAGCAACAAAATCGAAGCACAATCTGGCACTAAGGATGAGTTGCTATCAATACTGAATTTCCAGCGGGTATGGGGCTTGAACGAATGGACCAACATGGTCTTGACACACCCTAGTATGTGTCTATATACAGTCTTGGGAGCCTGGAATCGAACCACACCCTGAAACCATCAAAACTAAGCAAACCGTGAAGCACATGAGGGAACCGAAATAATTCTGCACCAAGTTTCGAAAATGAATGATATGTATTTCGATTTTCTTGCAATAAAATCATGTACATGCGTTGTTTAAAAATACCTATATGACTTGATTGAAGAGAAAATAAAAATATATACATGCCTGAAATTGTTTTGAACGAAAAACAATTGAAACACAACGACGCGGCGCGGAGGAGACGGAGCGCTTTTCCTTCTTGTTTGCTACTCGATTTTTTTTCCTCTTGTTTCTACCACTGATTCTCACGGTTTTCTCTCAGTATTTTTCTCTGAATTTTCGAGACTAAGGAGGGGGATGAATGGTTAGGGATGAAGGGGAAAGTCTACCAATAAAAGGGAATGAGATGGTGAGATAAAAATCTTTCTATCTAGAGTTTGAGAGATAAGAAAATATGAATGATATCAAAAGATTTGAAGGGTGTTTAGAGGGTGCATTTGGTTGATTTTATGGTCTAGGAGCAAGGAGAAATTTGCTTAATTAATTATTTGATAGTGTTTTTAAAAAGGTGGGGAAGATATCTACCTAGAAAAAGTTATGGAAAGATAATTAGAAAATAAATTGTCCAACTAATGAAATCTTTTAAAATTAAAGGAGGGGCCGATTCTTATGTATCAAATGAGGGTAGATAAGTGCTTAATTAATAATTTTAGTTGATTAAAAAGGTGAGAGATTAATGCCAAGAAAAGGAAGATATCAATGGAGATGAGTTGTCAACTTTTAAATCCTCCAAGGGGAAACGAAATCTTCTAAATAAATATGGGTAGGGATAATGCTTAATTACTAATTATTGGAGAATTAAAAGTGAGAGATTTATCTCCTAAAAAATGGATAAGGAAGGAAATCAGTTAAATTGTGAGTTGACAAATTTTAAATCCTACAAAATGCGAGGGCCGAAATTTGATGATTAAAAGAGGCAAAAATATTTCTTAATTATTAATTATTGAAGATTTAGTGTGGTGGAATTATCTCCCAAGAAAATGGGTAAGGAAATGAATCAAGGAAATGAATTGTAAATTAAAGAACTAAATCTTTTAAAAATGAGAAGGGGTGGCCGAAAATTTTAATGAAATGGAGGGGAAAATATTTCTTAAATATTGAATTTTAAATCTCTAGTGTTTTATCTACTCATTAAATATTTTAGGGAATTAAGGAATTAATTATTGAACTTTACTTACTACTTATCTCAACTTATTTAGATAATTACTTAAACCTTCTTTTACATTAAATTCACTTATTATTTAACTTAAATAAATTCTAAGAATATTTTCTAAATATTAAAATTTATTTCTTTACTTCAACTCCAGTCCGGCCTCACTTATTTAACTGAAAAGGTAGCAACTAAACTACTGCATGAAATAAATAAATTTAAAGAAAAGAATTTAAATACTCATGCAATAAAATCATTTTAATTTAAATAATAGAATTATGCATGGCTTATACGTAGTATAATTTACGGGTTCTACACATGAAGTTGTGAACTCACGGCTAGCTGTATCTCTAAACTATTGAGGGTCACACAAGTATTGGATCCTTTCTCCCGTTGAGATAGCCAAGTTCGAGGAGATGAATTTTGTAACTGTAATTTGATGGAGATCAGACAAATTGCTTATAAAAAATTTTATAAATAGGTTCCATGTAATGAAAGTTTCGGAATTTAGCTTAACTGTTAATTAAGCGAGTAGAGTGAAACTGTCTGTTTTAGTGAATAAGTTCACAAAACTGACAGCTGCCAAATATGGATTAATGGAAAAAAATTTCCTTTGAAATTTTCATTTTTATTATGTGAACGAGATTTGTACCCTCGATACATCGGTGTTGTCTGGTTATCGATCAAGGTTATAATGAGTTAAAAATTATTTATTTAGTAAATTTATAATATACTAATTAAATAATAAATTAATAGTATTTATTAATAAGTGCAAAATTTCTCGTGGAACATTCTTGAAAATCATTGGATTGATTAATTGTTCAATAATTAATTGAGTAACTAAATAAAATTTATTTAATTTAAAACATATAAATATATATATATATACGTGTGTGTGTATATATATGTATGTATATATATATATGCATGTATATGTTGTATTTTCAAAAGTTGATAATAATTTAATTATGCATGGTATTTTCAAGTGTGATACATGAGTTTTTGAATAATGAAAAACAATATCTTGATAAAAAGAGAGTCCTGATTAGAACGGTAAGAGGCTTTTAATATATGTATAATCCAACTATACACTTGAGTGAATATGCTAAAAACATAACAACAAGTTTTGTTATCATCGAAATCAAGATTGTTAACGTTTTCGCAACCCAAAAAAATTTATATGTAAAATCAGTAGTTGAATTATGCACATAACGTTTTGTTGGGTTGCGGAAATGTTAGTGTTGGAATCAGAACTATGGAAGTTTAACCAATTGAGCGATTAAAGACTACCGAACTGATCAACTCAACTAACATATCGTAACTGAAATTACGTAACTGACCCGAACTGATTATTAATGTGCTAAAAATCGAAGGCAACTGAACTGATAAAAGCTAACTGAAACTGTGTAGTTAATTGGACGATCAGTTAAGACTGGTCAGTTACACTGTGACGTACCGTACTTAAAAACTACTTAAATTTTTGCGGAAAATAAATTTTTTTTTAAATAAGTAATAATCTCTCAAATGAAATACAAATAAAATTGAAGGATCGTGTGCTGGTGCCTTTGAAGGCATTTCAAATAAGATATTCTCCAATGAGGTGTAATAGGTCGTGTTCTAAGAATGTTAACACCGAAGAATTAAATCGAGTTTGGTTAAAAACCAAGCGGAAGAAACTCGAAGTAATCCTTCGTGAAGAAAACTGTTAAATTAGAAAATATTTTAACTTATGTAAACTGAATAACTGAAAATCAGGGGATCAGTTGTCGCATATATCAGTTCAGTTATGGTAAGAACTGAACTGACGGATGTTCTAACTGATCAACTTAGTTTGAAAACAACAGTTCATCAGTTAAATACACAAGATATGTTTATGGATATTCGGAGATTTCAACTTTTCCTACGTCACCCCTTATACCACCTAGGGTATGATCCACTAGAGGACTTTGTTTTATACAACTACTTGTACAAACCCACCCAACTTAGGACTTACCCACTGCCTAACTGAACTCCTAGTCTAGACTAAAAGCAGCACCTACCATGCAGCACTTCTTTAACGTCTGTGTGTCAAAGACTACATACACAAGTTTAACGTCTTTGTGCAAGACTGTATTTGAGTGGTGGTGGAGTGTGTTTGTGTGTCAGAACTGAACAAGGATGTTCTTACACACTGAGGGAAATATGCTTCTAAACTAAGCTGATATGACTCAGAATAGTTCCCTCTAGGCTGAATGCTTTTTGAAAGCAGATAGGAAAATAGGTGTGCCCTTTCCTTTTTCCACACACTTTCTCTGGTTCTATTTGGTTCTCACTTTTTCGTCTCCACTGATCTTCTCTATATATAGTCGGAAAACTGATCGTACAATATGACTCAATTGTTGTATCCGCTACATCTTGAATTCGTTCATTGGACTCTGTGTCTCGACTTTTCGTCTGCCCTTGTAAAACGTTTGTCTTTAATGATCTGATGCAACGTTCATTATTGTCCTTTGACTGGACAATTTCTTTGTATCTTTGTGTATAGCTGGAATCCACTGAATGAGTTTGTCTTCATCTACAACTGAAAGATTCTGACGCTCCGAACTAGTCAGCTGAACTGATCTTCAATTGGGCTGGTGAAATCAGTTGACTCGTCAGTGGAACTGAGTTCACTCTCGTTCAGTTGGACTGATCAGCTGGGTTTCTTCATCAGTTGAACACTCCATCGGCTGGTCGGGCTTCTGAGGTTCTCCTGCTGAATCACCTATCAACTGGACAACCAGCTGAACTACTTAATTGACGTATCAGTTCATCTTATTCTGTTTGTGCGATCGGTTGGGTCTTCAGTTTACGATGAAAACAGCTCGAACTGATCCTAGCTTCTACACACTTAGGTAGTACATTAATAACACAAAATAACAAGTTTTGTTAACATCAAAATTAAAATTGCGAACTTGAAAATTTCCAACAATCTCCCTCTTTTTGATGATCACAAAACTTGAGCAGTTAAGAACAATATATTCAGTCTAAGGGTTAGTCCATTTAAGCATCGTTAAAGATGTCCTCAAGAACTGAATTAAAGACGGTTTTGAAAAACAATTTAAGGATTGAGGGTAAAAGAAAAACTCTCCCTCAAAAACTGAATTGAAACTTAAATTTAAAAACCGATTGAAAAACAATTTTTCAATTTGAGAGTACAGGAAAACTTCCCCTCAAAAACTGAATAAAAGCTCGTATTTGAGAAGTAATTATCTAAACATTTATTCAGAGGTTATAATCATTCAAGTAACGTAGACAAGAAATCTGGAAATATTCATTCAGTCACAACGAAACACAGCTGGATAAACATGATGTTTATTTAATCAAATAAATTTTCTTGTATTTTTACATTTGAGTACAAAAAACAGTTGAAAGGAAAATTGCTACTACAATAGTATATTTTAAACAACATCAGATATAAATCGATTTATGTGTGACAGAACTGGATATACCAACAACTAGTTGCCTTGACTGCTTGAAATGCTGCACCGGTCGTGAGTTCAATTTTCTAGAGAAACGAGCTAATTTTCCTTGAACTTGATCTCTTTGCTAGCTAATTGGTCGAGCAGACTCAAACTAGGCTCAAGCGGAATACAGCTGGTGATTTAATCAACCAACATCCCAGCATGGATGAGTTTCGTCTGAAGAATAGCTGACCTGGAATACTTGCAAGTGATATCTTGTTCGACGAATAATTTAGCTGTGCATCTTGACAGATGAAGCTCAGGACCCTGCAGGCTGATTAAAGCCCCAAAGCTAGGAGTCGAGAGAAGTGGCGACAATGTTAGTTGCAAAGCCAATCCTCTCAACCCTTCGCAATGAGTGATAGATAAACATTTTCAAATAATTTTGAAAATAGTATGAAATACTTTTAAATAGCTTTTAACACTATTTTAAAGTAACATATTTTAAAACACAGTTTTCTTCAAATGTTCTTCTTACAACAGTTAGCTCTAATACCAATTGAAGGATCGTGTGCTGGTGCCTTTGAAGTCATTTCAAACAAGATATTCTCCAATGAGCTGCAATAGCTCGTTTTAAGAATGTTAACACCAATGAATTAAATCGAGTTTGGTTAAAAACCAAGCAGAAGAAACTCGAAGTAATCCTTCATGAAGAAAACTGTTAAATTAGAAAAAATTTTAATTTATGTGAACTGAATAACTGAAAAGCAGGGGATCAGTTGTCGCATATATCAATTCAGTTATGGTAAGAACTGAACTGACGTATGCTCTAACTGATCAAGTTAGTTTGAAAACAACAGTTAATCAGTTAAAAATACACAAATATGTTTATGGATGTTCGGAGATTTCAACTGCTCCTACGTCACCCCTTCTACCACCTCGGGTACGATCCATTAGAAGACTTTGATTTATACAACTACTTGTACAAACCCACCCATCTTAAGACTTACCCACTGCCTAACTGAACTCCTAGTCTAGACTGAAGACAGCACCTTCCAGCAACATTTTTTTAACGTCTGTGTGTCAAAGACTACATACACAAGTTTAAAGTCTTTGTGCAAAACTGTATTTGAGTGATGGTGGAGTGTGTTCGTGTGTGAAAACTGAACAAAGATGTTCTTACACACTGAGGGAAATACGCTTCTAATCTAAGCTGATATCACTGAGAATAGTTTCCTCTAGGCAGAATGCTTCTTGAAAGCAGATAGGCAAATAGGCGTGCCCTTTTTTTTCCACACTCTCTCTAGTTCTATTTTGTTCTCACTTTTTCGTCTCCACTGATCTTCTCTATATATAGTCGGAAAACTGATCGTACTGTAAGACTCAATTGTTGTATCCGTTGCATCTTGAATTCGTTCCTTGGACTCTGTGTCTCGACTTTTCGTCTGCCCTTCTGAAACGTTTGTCTTTAATGCTCTGATGCAACGTTCATTATTGTCCTTTGACTAGACAATTACTTTGTACCTTTGTGTATAGTTGGAATTCACTGAATGAGTTTTTCTTCATATACAACTAAAAGATTATGACGCTCTGAACTAGTCAGCTGAACTGATCTTCAGTTGGGCTGGTGAAATCAGTTGATTCGTCAGTTGAACTGAGTTCACTTTCGTTCAGTTGGACTGATCATCTTGATTTCTTCATCAGTTGAACACTCCATCGGCTGGCCGGACTTCTGAGGTTCTCCTGCTGAATCATCTATCAACTGGACAACCAGCTGAACTACTTAATATACGTATCAGTTCGCCTTATTCAGTTTGTGCGATCAGTTGGGTCTTCAATTTGTGATGAAAACAGCTCGAACTGATCCTAGCTTCTGCACACTAAGATAGTACATTAATAACACAAAATAACAAGTTTTATTAACATCAAAATTAAGATTTCGAACTTGAAAAATTCCAACAAAATTGCTTGTCTAAATATTTGAAATGTAAAAGAGCTTGGAACAAGTACTTGTTTAAACAACGTGAAGTAATTTCATGAAAGTCAGAGTAAATGAATTTAACGCGCATAAAAATTTTTGAAGGCTTAAGCGGTCCTCGGGTTAGGCCTCCGCACCGTCCGAGCCAACTCACTGGTCCCCGCCTCTCGCCTTTTCATACTCGTCCTCACCTGCACCAATGAAGTCTAGTGAGTCTAGAAACTCAACATGTATAAACTGAGAATAACAAGTAATACGTAATAAAGCCACGTGAATTTTAAAGTAGCACATACATACTTAAACTCTAAACATACTTACATAAACATAGATGTACCATCAATTCATTAAATTTTTCATAAACGTGCTTGCGTCATACATACTTAAACATGCATAGTCATCATCATTTTGCGTAGAGATATATTTCAAAGCAAGTGACTCATAACATAATGCGTCTGATCAAACTAAACCACAGTACTGGGCTGCCAGGGATCATCACAGCCTTTCGACCGAACGTCCACTCCCACGTACATAAGATCCCCGATCATGCTTTACTGGGTGGATTGATCCCTGGTCATGCTTTACCGTTTCCCAATCCTGATAAAAAACGGTCATGATTTACCGGGGTAGAGAGGTCCCTGGACACGTTCTCTGGCTTCCAAACCCGTTTATAATTGGTCACAAGACAATTCGAATTCCTCAAAAACATAAAACTTTTTTTTGCACGTCGAATATACTTACGTAGCGTTGAAGGCTTCATTGGATCTCGCTTGAGCTACTAGTGCACATACTAAGACATTATTCATGCAACTTAAATTCCATAACTTAACTGTACCAATCGTACTCCCTACCGAAATAGTTAAATAACTTATGACTTTCTAGACCACTCAGGACTTGACCATGTTTAATCATCATATTAAACCATGACATCGAACCCCGAACAATCCTGATATGGAGTATGAACATTTCTCAAGCAATGGAAGACACGGACCAATACTACCTAACTAGTAGCTCAAAAATCCCTGGACTAGCGCCTAGGCGCCAAGCAATGTGGCGCTGTGTGCCAGAGCTGCGGCTCTACAAGCACCGAAGAACTGACCACCGAATAGCTAGCGCTGCGGCGCCACAGCGCCAGACCTGCGAAACAATATCCCCAAAAATTGACTCTTGATACAAAATCTAAGCCACGTCCAACCGACTCAAACCAACCATGGACTAACCTCGAGACCCATCCTAGAACGCTATGGAATTGACTAAAACCCATACAAATGCCCCAAACGTCCCAAACAATGACATGCATCCACAACGCGTTTCAATCCCATATACCCGAAATTTGACATATTACGCTTCCCTACGACTTTTTATATAACCAAACTCTTACTGACCGGAAACGAAACATCAAATGATGTCCTATCACAACACGACATGCCTAAATGTAGCATTGACTACCCAGCGATTCCCAACGAAGCATGTAACCAATAAACCTCAAGAAAACATGAAGAACACATTTGTATAACATCACAGTTTGAGCAGTCACACGAGAATAATCATAACTCACTTGTCTCTTGTTTGAAAATTACGATTTTACTGTCAAATCGAAGATATCAAAATGTACGACGTTTTATATGTTGAAAGTTTTGCGAGAAAACGAACCGAAAATTTGCAAGATTAGAAATGACATCAGATTCGGTTTTTGAGATCTAAAAACCGTTCCGAAATCGTTTCAAATATCATTGCTCAAACTTTGCTGAACATAAACGTATTTTTACACACAATATGCATCCAAATATTTAGTATGACAAGATCGGTACAGAAAAATAAAAGAATATACATGCATTGATTATTATACTCACGAAACGACGAATAACGAAGCGAGGATATGCGAGAACCGATCCGAGATGACTTGTGGCACGTTTCTTGCTAAAATTGAACGTGAGTATATTGAAAAAAATTGTGGGGTAGATGGCTGCTGGATACTCTAAAAACCCTAGTTCTTATTTTAAAAAAAAAAGGAATATCGTGTGTGTGTGTGTGTGTGTGTGAGTGTGTGTCAAGTGGGTGTGTGTGTGTAGAGTGTAAGTGTGTGTGTGTTGATTAGTGAGCTGATTAGGGGGTTAATTAGTTAAATAAAAATACTAATAACTAATTAACATGCTAAATAAAATACAAATCCCCCACAAATTTACTAGCACCCCTTATTTTAAATAAAATGCACAAATGTCAAATTTTCAAGATTTAAAATCTTCAAATATTCAAATTAGTATTTTTGAAATGTTTAAAAATCTTAAAATCATCTAATAAATTAAATTAGGCTTTAAAGTACTTAAAATTTCATAAATAATTTAAAATACAAATTTTCTTGACTTGAATTAAAATACCACATCATTCATAAATCTCCTAAATCGTCACCGATCTCTTTTCCCGATCCGGCATTGAATATTCGCCTGAAACATAAAACTAAAGAAAACGTTTTAACGTGCATCAAATAAACATGTAATATTTTAAAATAATGCAAATAATAAATCATGCATTGATAAAAATAATTTTAAAAATTAAATAAATAATTTAACAATTTAATGAATGCATGAGTTTACGTGTACTGATTTTGGGCTCTACAATTCCTCCCCCACTTAAATAAAGTTCGTCATCGAAATTAAATCTTACCAAACAACTTCGGGTAGCGACTTCTCATATCTGCTTTGGCCTCCCAAGTGGCCTCCTCCACTGATTATTTCAGCCACTGAACTTTGACAAACTTGGTCACTTTGTTCCGAAGTCTCCACTCCTGTCTGTCTACGATTCTGACAGGTCTTTCTTCATATGACATATCTAGAGCAAGCTGCAACGACTCAAAACTCAAAACATGCGAATGATTTGACATATACTTCCTCGAATCGAAACGTGGAACACATTGTGTACTCCGGCTAGATTCGACGGTAGAGCTACACGATAAGCAAGCGTCCCAACTTTGTCAAGAATTTCGAATTGTCCAATGAATCTCAGACTCAGCTTGCCTCTCTTCCCAAACCTCATAACACCCTTCATGGGTGCTATCTTCACGGATACATGATCTCCTATGGCAAATTCGAGATCCCTTCTTCTCTAGTCAGCATAACTCTTTTGGCGTCTCTGGATCAAGTTCTGATCTCTCAACGACTTCATCCCAATTAATCGGCAATTTGCACTTCCTTCCATGCAGTGCTTTGTAGGGAGCCATACCTGTAGATGATTGAAAACTGTTGTTGTAGGTAAACTCCACTAGGGGCAGTTTAGATTCCCAATTCCCATAAAAATCGATCACACATGCTCCCAACAAATCTTCCAATATCTGAATCACTTGCACAAACTGGCCATCTGTCTGAGGGTAGAATTTCGTATTGAATAGCAACTTCATCCCTATAGCTGCATGTAAACTCTTCGAAAAGGACGATGTTAATCTCGGGTACCTGTCAGACACAATAGAAACTGGGATCCCGTAAAATCGGACTATCTCCCGGATATTGAACTCTGCATACTGAGTCATGGCGAAAGTCGTCTTTACCGGTAAGAAGTGTGTCAATTTAGTAAGTCGATCCACTATAACCCAAATGGCATTAGATCCTCTGACTGACCTCGGCAACCCAACAACGAAATCCATGGTGATATTCAATCATTTCCACTCGAGAATAGGGAGCGGCTTAAGCATCCCTGCTGTCCTCTGATGCTCTACTTTCACTTGCTGACAAGTGAGACATTCAGATACAAATCGGCGAATGACCCGCTTCATCTCTGGCCACCAATACAGCATCTGTAAGTCCTTGTACATCTTGGTACCGCCTGGATGGATGGAATAAGGAGATGTATGTGCATCTCTCAAAATATCATCTCTGATCGAATCAACACTAGGCACACACATCCTTCTTCTGTACCTTACATTACCATTGGACACTGCATAGAGTTCACTGCCCTTGGCTTCATCCTTCGATCTCCATTTCTGTAACTGTTCATCTGAAGGCTGACCTTCACAGATTCAGTCAAGCAAAGAAGACTGGACTGTCAAATTAGACAACTTGGGAGCTCTACCCTTAGGATAAACTTCTAGGCCAAACCTCTAAATCTCTGACTGAAGAGATCTTTGCGCTGACAGCTGCGCTACGACTATTACTTTCCTGATCAAAGCATTTGCCACAATATTAGCTTTCCCTGGATGGTAGCTAATTTCACAATCGTAGTCTTTTACTAACTCCAACCACCGTCTTGGTCTCATGTTCAACTCTTTCTACGTGAAGAAATACTTGAGACTCTTGTGATTGGTGCATATCTTGCATTTCTCGTCGTACAAATAATGTTTCTGTATCTTCAACGCAAAGACAATGATAGCTAACTCGACATCATGGGTCGGGTAGTTCTTCTCATGCACTTTCAACTATCTGGAGGCGTAAGCTATGACCCGACCATGCTGCATCAATATTGCACCTAAATCGAGCTTAGAAGCATCGGTATATAACACAAAATTTCTTTGCCCTGATGGCATGGCTAAAATTGACGCTGTGATAAGAGCTTGATTCAAAGTATCGAAGCTCTTCTGACATTCTTCACTTCATACAAATTTATCATTTTTCTTAGACAATGAAGTGAGTGGCACTGTAATCGACAAAAACCCCTGAATAAATTTCCTGTAGTAGCCTGCCAAGCCTAGGAAACTATGCATCTCTGACGCGTTCTTCGGCTCAACCCATTCTTTTACTGCAATCACTTTAGCTGGATCCACCTCAATGTCACTGCTAGATATGATATGTCCCAAAACGCTACCTTTTTCAACAAGAATTCATACTTACTGAATTTTGGAAACAACTTGTGACTCTGCAAAACTTGCATAACTGTATCCAAATGCTGACTGTGTTCCTCATGGCTCGTCGAGTATATAAGAATGTCGTCAATGAGTACTATGACGAACTGATCTAGGTAGGACTGAAATACTCGATTCATTAGGTCCATAAAAATCGCTGGAGCATTCGTCAGTCCAAATGGCATCACTAAGAATATGTAGTGCCCATATCGAGTTCTGAAGGCTATCTTATGAACATTTGTATCATTTACCTTCAGTTGATGATATCCAGAACGTAGATCTATCTTAGAGAACAATGTAGCTCCTTGCAACTGATCGAATAAGTCCTCGATCCTTGGTAATGAGTATTTGTTCTTGATCGTTACCTTGTCCAATTCTCGGTAATCGATACACAACCTCATGCTTCCGTCTTTCTTCTTTACGAAGAGCATTGGTGCGTCCCATGGTGATAATTAGGATTTAAAGTGTTTATAATTTCATAAATCATTTAAATACCAATTTTCTTGACTTGAATTAAAATATCACATTATTCATAAATCACCTAAATCGTCACAGTCTCTTTTCCCGATCCTGCATCGAATATTCGCCTGAAACTAAAACTCAAGAAAACGTTTTAATGTGCATCAAATAAACATGCAATAATTTAAAATAGTGCAAATCATAAATCATGCATCTATAAAAATCATTTTAAAAATTAAATAAATAATTTAACAATTTAATGAATGCACGGGTTTACGTGTACTGATTTTGGGCTCTACATATACAGTCAGTTCATCAATCGTCTATGAAAGTCAGCTAATAAATCAGCTTACACGTCATCAGTTAAGGAGCGTATCTATCAAGTGACAATTTGTACAAGAAAAAACTACAACTTGTAGTGGGAACGCCGTATATCAGAACACCATAGTGTACGATTGTTAGAATAATGATGATGTGTTTACTAAGGACAAATCAACAGATATAATTATTTGAACGCATTCAATATTACCGTTGGGAAGCAAAGCCTATAAATAGCCGAGAAGATCAGCTCAGAAAAAGACTTTTTAAGCGCGTACATTCATTCTTGAGTTAAAAAGTTTTTAAAAATCAGTTACAAGAAGCTCTCACTTATCAGATTTATTCATAGAATTAAAGCTATATTTTGAGCACCAACATAAGCACTCATTGTTATCTTATTCGATCTTTTTAGATTAGTTGTACTTAGTAAACATATCAGTTGCGTACTGATAAAAGTTGTAAAGATACTAAGAGTTTCAGTTTGGCAGTGTTAAGTCCAAACTAAAGTGGGTTATTACAGTTGTTGTAATTAATCAAAGTCTTTTAGTAAATATCATATCCTTGAAATAGGAGTGACGTAAGAGCATTTGAAGTCTCCGAACATCCACAAATCTTTGTGTTCTTTATTTCCAAAGTATTCAATCTGTTTTTCAGTTTGTTTCTACACTTTAAAGTTAACTGATCAACATTGACAACAAGATTATCGAATTCAGTTTTTCACCAAACTGGTTCACTCTTTCGAAAAGTTTGAAAAATAGTCAAGTGTTTATTCAACCCCCCTTCTAAACACTTTCACTCACCCAACCGATCTTAACAGTTAGAAATCTTGATTTTGATATGTAAACTTACTATTATGTTTCTAATATATTTATTCAAGTGTGTAGTTGCAAAATGTCAAGATAAGAGATTTAACAAGCAAAAACATAAATGAAGTCAAACAGAAAATCTGGTGATGTCAAGTATTTCTATGGTATCTCGCAAAAATGTAATCCAAAATTATATCTGACCAAAAAATTGTAAAGCCAACGCAATTATGTAGAAATCATAATTCAGGCCGATTGAGTGAATTCGGATGTTATCAAGGTGAAATGGCAGTCAGAAGATCAGACCGGCTAAACATCCTCGAGCCGGACCTCTCAATATACCAGCTCTGGTATTTTGGCAATATCTCTAAGCTCAGTTATCATAATGAAACTATTCAGCATGCATAGTAAAGATAAGAAAATGATCTACAAATCATCTTAAAATATTGAAGTTTGAATCAAAGCTTAAGAAGCTAATAATCTGCGATGAAATTGTTGGTTATGCCCAGATTGCAGAAATAGTTCAAGCTTGTACACAGTCCAGTATTTCAAGCATCTCTCTCATATGAACTCGACATTGAGTGATTCTTGACTCTTTGGAAAGCTAGGAAAAAGTGTTACAACCATTTATTCAACCATTTTTCTCATCCACTAAACCATTAGGCTCTGTCCAAGCAGTGCCGCAACGCCACACAATTGAGACACGGGAGCCTAGGCGCTGAACAACAAGCGACGCGACGCTAATGGCTGCGAGTATCAGACAAATGGGCTTGAACTCACGGGCCCAAACAAAACATAAAAAGAATAATAGGGTTGCAGATGAATACAGCCATTTCTTGGGAGAAAAAGCGCAGCGAGAGATGAGACCACAGGGACGAGAAAAAGAATTGGAGCGCAAGACTTGATCGCATGACGAAGAACAACGAATCTAGGGACATAGACGCCACTTCTGATTTGTCATCTAATCTTTTGCCTCTTTAATTTCTTGTGTTGCGATGTCTAAAACTTCAAACATGTTTTGTTTTTGTTTAGATTTCATTATGAACTAATTTTTCCATTCTAGAGGATGATGTAGCTTTGTTGATACGATAATTTTGACTCGCTTGTTTATATGATTGAATTCCTTTTGATTTAATTGTGTTTCTTTGTTTATAATCGACTTCAATTTACTGGACTACAACTCGGGATAGGGCTAGGATTACAGATAATTAGAGACACTATATCGTTCGAAAGACTTATAACTTTAGCGATGCCTAGGTAATATTATCGTTTTCATATATCTTTTAAACTTTGATTTTTATTAGGAATGTTTGAATCGAAGTTTGAATGATACAATTTATCTGTCACTTGGGAAAGAGAGAATACAATAATTAAGTGTTCTTGGCCATTAAATGAATGGGATTCATGAATATAAATGCAACCGAGAATAATTATTGTGTAAACTTAGTGAAATCACTTATCTAGATATTTTCTCTCAGTGATATTTTCTCAATTCGTTGATTCGATTACTATTTATTTGCAATTAATTCGTGTTAAATAGACCAACCCTTCTATTGATTCTTCTGAATGAAGTCGTGACTATTTTAATTACAAGCACTGATGTATTTTTATTTATACACTCCTCGTGGGAACGATAATTTACTCTCATATATTAAAAGTTGACAATTGTGCGCTTGCGAGCGGAAAATACGCAACAAGTTTTTGGCGTCGTTGCCGGGGAATGTCAAATTTAAATTTATATCACTATTGTTATCAATTAGTCTAGATTATAATTTAGAGTTTTTTTTTTATTTTGTTTTGTAATCACTGATTGGTCAATTTTCTCTGTTTGACAGAGCATACGAAGATTACAAGAACAAAATAAATCTTTGATCCTGAGATCAAAAAAAACTGCACGGCATTCCAAAACTTGACATCGAGCGTATTTTCCGCTCGCAAATAAAAACAATAGTGATATAAATTTACAAATTAGTCTTGATTAATTTATATCACTATTGTTATCTAGACTAATTGATAACAAAACAAACTAAAAACAATAGTGAATTAAATTTATATCACTATTGTTATCAATTAGTCTAGATTATAAATTTAAATTTATATCACTATTGTTATCGAAAAAAACTGCACGGCATTCCAAAACTTGACAATTTTGTTTTGTAATCACTGAGATCTCAGGATCAAAGATAAAAACTGCACGTCGAGCGTCCTCTCTGTTTCATAATCATTGATTTGTCAATTTTCTCTGTTTCGAAAAAACTGCACGGAGATTAAGAAAAACGAGAAGAGAAGAGATCCAAGAAATGGCCGAAAACAGAGAGGACGCTCGACGTAACCCGCCAGAGGCTATAACTATCAGAGATCACTTCCGACCACTGATCAACACTCATTATTCTGGCATTTCTCGGGAGGACTATAAACGTCAACAATTTCGAACTGAAGCCTGCACTGATAAATATGGTTCAACAGAAACAATTCGTGGGAACCACCACTGCAGATCCTCACGTTCATTTGAGAACTTTCCTGGAGATTATTGATACGATAAAGATTAATAATGTACCTGAAAATATTATTAGATTGTGTTTGTTTAGTTTTCTCTCAAGGACAAAGCAAGAGGATGGCTTCAATCACTGTCGCTAGGGAGAATCACGATATGGCAAGAGTTAGCAACTAAGTTTCTTGAAAAGTATTTTCCTCATGCGAAGTCTGCACAGTTGAAGATCGAGATAAGAACTTTTAGGCAGACTGATTTTGATCAGTTGTATGAGGCGTGGGAAAGGTATAAGGAATTGCTGAGGAGGTACTCGAATCATGGTTTTGAAAACTGGGTACAAATTGAATTATTCTACAATGGTCTGAATGGGCAGACACGAGGAACCTTGGATGCAGCGGCTGGTGGCACGATCTTTGCCAAATCGTCTGATCAAGATTATGACTTGCTTGAGCAGATGACTAGTGGTCGTCTGAGATGTCAGGAGTAAAGAGGATAGCTGGAGTTTATTCTGTGGATCCTATTATGTAGGACCGAGCGTTTGCCGCTTTACCAAAAACTATAGCTAGTGGTAATGGTGCAACTCAGATCTTTTAAACCGCACAGCAGCTCAAGCACCATGGTTCGATTGCTCTACCAAGTAGAGACAATTATTGCACCCAACAATCTCCCTCCCAATAATTGCACTCTTTGAAATCAATGGGAATCGAACCCGTGACCTTGGCTCTGATATCAATTGTAGGACCGAGCGCTTGTCGCTTTACCAAAAGCTATAGCTAGTGGTAATGGTGCAACTCAAATCTTTTAAACCGCACAACAGCTCAAGCACCACGGTTCCATTGCTCTACCAAGCAGAGACAATTATTGCACCAAACAATCTCCCTCCCAATAATTGCACTCTTTGAAATCAATGGGAATCGAACCCGTGACCTTGGCTCTGATATCAATTGTAGGACCGAGCGCTTGCCGCTTTACCAAAAGTTATAGCTAATGGTAATGGTGCAACTCAAATCTTTTAAACCGCACAGCAGCTCAAGCACCACGGTTCGATTGCTCTACCAAGCAGAGACAATTATTGCACCAAACATATTACATCATTGACTGCGCAAGTATCTGCACTTACTACACAGATAGCTGCTATGAATAAAGTGAGCACAGCAGAGGGTGAAGGTCTACCGGTTGTTGTTGAAGAATCACATCTTTATGAAGAAGCTCAATACATCAAGAACAAGAATTTTATGGATATGGAGGATATCGAGGTAACCCTCCCCCTAATACTTATCGTCTCGGTTTAATAAATCATGAGAATTTTTCTTATGCAAATAATAAGAATGTTTTGAATTCTCCACCGGGGTTCAATACATCAAATGGGGAAGGGAAGTCATCATTTGAGGATTTAGTTCGGACATTTGTTGCGAAATCTGGTAATAGGATGGCTAGGAATGATTCTAGGCTTGACAACCTAGAGACACACATGGTGAATATTGGTGCTTCCTTGAAAATCCTTGAGTCGCAAGTTGGGCAAATAACAAGGCAACTCACGTCTCAACCATTAGGCACAGTACCAAAGACTGCAGACCCAAATTTGAGAGAAGTGAACGCCATTTTCATACATCATGAGGAGATTGGAATGATGGAAGGAGAAGAGGAAAAGGTTGATCCCACACCCATCCGAGAAGAAAAGATAACTCTAAGCAAAGGAATCAAGGGTAAGAAAGGTAAGAGTTACGATTTAGATCAGTGCATTGATATATCTTTACTTCCTTACCCCCAAAGATTTATACAATTGAATGCTGAGTTTCAAAATAAAAGAGATCTTGAAGATCTCAAGAACCTACACACTAACATTCAGTCTGCAGATTAAGAGGAAGTGGCACTTACTGAAGAAGGCGATGAGGGGATACAAAAAAGTCTTCCGCAGAACCTGCAAGACCCTGGGAATTTGTTGTACCATGTGCGGTAGGGGACCAAATAGTGGGAAAAGCTATTTGTGATTCAAGAGCGAGTGTGAATACAATGCCAAGTTCTCTCTACTAGAAACTTGGACTGAGCAGGATGAAGCCCACAAAACTAATCTTGCAGCTGGCAGATATATCGGTCAAGGTACCGTTGGGTTTTGTGGAAGATGTTGAAGTGCAAATCGATAAACAGAGGCTTCCGACAGATTTCTTCGTGCTCGACATGGAGAACAGTCATAATGTTCATGTCATTCTAGGAAGATCATTCTTGGCTACTGCTGGAGCCGTCATTGACGTGAAACGAGGAAGGTTGACCTTGGAGGTCGAGGTCAGAGGGTGGAGATTAAGGCATCCAAGAAATCACACGACCCACCTTGAACAGGACTGGTGACAATCGGGTTGACGACGTTTAAGCCAAGCGCTTATAGGGAGGCAACCCAATCAGTATCTTTTAATTCTTTCATTATTTTTTATGTTAGGATCGATTAGGAGGTAATCTTTGAGCTACAATAGTTGGGTTCTTAAAATATTGAACACCGATGAATTAAATCGAATTTGGTGTTCAAACCAAGCGGAAAATACTCGAAATAATCCTTCGTAGAAACCGATTGAATATTTTGTAAAGCATTTAAAATATATGCAAGTTGAATGAGTAAAAATATTTTAGTTGAAGAATTTTATCAAACACTTGGTATCCAATATTTTGGTATTTGAAAACACATAAAATACTTCAAAAATGCATCTTTAAAACTAATGGAAATGATAAGTAAAGCAATAAACCAATAGACACGAATTTGTTTATTGATGTTCGGAGACTTCAAATGCTCCTACGTCACCCCTTCTTCCCTTTGGGAAGGATTCACTAGAAGACTTTGATTTATACAACTCTTTGTACAAACCCATTCAGTTAGGACTTACCCACTGCCTAAACTGAACTCCTAGCACTCAAGATTGTAGGCATCACCTCACAATCAACATATTATTTAATGTCTCATATGCAAAGACTACATACACAAGTTTATTATTTTTGTGCAAGACTCACTCAACTAAACTTTGAAGTTCAACTCTCTTGTATATGTGCAAGTGATTGTGTGTGAGGAATTTTTCTTTTACAGTATACATCTCAAATGTATCCTCACACAAGGGCTTGTGCTCTCAACTAGCTGATTTCTTCATGCTAACTGCCCATGCTTTGAATCCTCTTCAAAAGCTCTTGTTTGATCTTCAAGATGTTGTATTTATAAGCCCCAACAATGATATATACGTTAGACACAAGAATATGACCGTTTGTAAAGTTTCTGTACTGTTTCTGAAATTGCAAAGGTCAAATTCGTCTTGCTGGACATTTTCCCGACTGGTCAACTGGTCAACTCTGGTCAACTCAACTGGTCGTTCAGTTCAACTGGTCAGCAGCTGGTTTAGTTCAGTTCAGTTGGTCAGCTGCTGGTTTGGTTCAGTTCAGCTAGTTCAGTTGGTCTGGTACAGTTCAACTGGTTCGGTTCAGTTCAGCTGGTCTGGTTCAACTGGTCTTCATCTGGTCTGGTTCAGTTCATATTATCTGGTTCAACTGGTCTTCAGCTGGTCTGGTTCAGTTCAACTATTTCGGTTCAGTTCAGTTTCAGCTGGTGTACTGAAATCAGCCTAGCTGATTTCAATTTGTGCAGAACTAGTAACTTCATTGTCATTTATCAGCGTCTTAAGCTTCGATTCAGACTTTTACTTCTGAAAATGATTTGTAGATCTTTGTCTTATCTTTTCAACGCATACTGAATAACTTCATTTCAATAATCGAGATGAGAGATATGACCAAAATACCAAAGCTGCTCAAACCCAACTGATTGTTGTTTTCGTGTGATCAGTTCGATAATTCAGCGATCAGTTAGACCATGATAAATCCGATTTTGCGAAACTGACGTGAAATACAATTTGTTTTAAATTGAGTTTTCTGATCAGCCCATATGGCTGATTGTCATTTGGATCATCTAGTTGAGAGATATCATCAAAATACCGAAGCTTGCCAGAAATTCAGTTTGTGCAGAATTCAGTTTCGGCTCGCTTCTTGTTTTAATAACTTCACACTTGAGTAAATATGTTAGAAACACAATAACAATTTTTGTTAACATCAAAATCAAGATTGCGAACTTGAAAAGTTCCAACAATATCCCCCTTGATTTTGATGATCACAAAACTTGGATAAACAATCAACTCAGCTAACATATTTCTTCCCCTTTTTGTGTGAATCAAAAAGTCATATTTTCAAAATATTTTAAACAAAATTTTCTCCCCTCAATATTTAAAAATAATCAATTCATTAAAATCATAATGAGTTCTCCCCCTATATTTTTAAATTTTGAAAATTATAAAAGAAGAGGGATAACTAACCAATTTTTTCCATGGCTCATTTTCTGCCGCAGCACATATGCTTTGCTTTCAATGAATAAATTGTATTTCCTGGTGCATAATTAGGCTGCAAACTTTATACCGCTGTAAACCTCTATGAGTTTAGTTTGCAACGCAAAAAGCGGTTTGTTATTTGGACACTCGAGCAAGGATATATGCCATTTTTCCTACGATTGGTGCAAGCTGCGCGAAAATTCAGTTTTGAATATATATGTGTAAAAAATCTGAAATTTTCGAATTTTAAACATCAAAATCAGTTTCAATGTTCTTTCAAGAACACCCGCTCTGATACCAATTGAAGGGATCAGTTAATAGGTGGAAAGTGTTTAGAAGGGGGGTTGAATAAACACTATCGAGTTTTGTATTCTTTTCGAATATTGAGTTCAGTTTAGTGACAAACTGACCCTTGGTATCTCGTCGGTCAATAACAATCAGTTTAACTGAAAAACAGTTGCGGAAGTAAACTGACTGAAAGATAGAATAACTGACAGTAACTGAAATTAAATGCACACGATTTGTTTCTGGATGTTCGGAGAATAGAATAACTCCTACGTCACCCCTTCTTACCTTTGGGAAGGATTCACAAGAAAAATTTGATTTATACAAATCTTTGTACAAACCCATTCAGCTAGGACTTACCCACTGCCTAAACTGAACTCCTAGCACTCAAGATTGTAGGCATCACCTCACAATCAGCATATTGTTTAATGTCTCATATGCAAAGACTACATACACAAGTTTATTATCTTTGTGCAAGACTCACTCAACTAAACTTTGAAGTTCAACTGATCTGTTTCAACTGGTCTGGTTCAGTTCAACTAGTTCGGTTCAGTTCAGTTTCAGCTGGTGTGCTGAAATCAGCCTAGCAGATTTCAGTTTGTGCAAAACCAGAAACTTCATCGTCATTTATCAGCATCTTAAGCTTCGATTCTGACTTTGACTTCTGAAAATGATTTGTAGATCTTTGTCTTATCTTTCCAACGCATACTGAATTGCTTCATTTCGATAATCGAGCTGAGAGATATGACCAAAATACCACAGCTGCTCAAACCCAACTGATTGCTGTTTTCGTGTGATCAATTCGGCAATTCAGCGATCAGTTAGACCATGATAACATCCGATTTTGCCAAACTGACGTGAAATACGATTTGTTCCAAATTAAGTTTTCTGATCATTCAAGTTGGCGGATTGTCGTTTGGATCATCTAGTTGAGAGATATCATCAAAATACCAAAGCTTGCCAGAAATTCAGTTTGTGCAGAATTCAGTTTCGGCTTGCTTCTTGTTTTAATAACTTCACACTTGAGTAAATATGTTAGAAATACAATAACAAGTTTTGTTAACATCAAAATCAAGATTGCGAACTTGAAAAGTTCCAACATTTTATTTTCAGTAGTTTAATTGTTTGCATTTTTATGTTATTGAACTCTGCATGTGAAGATTAGACATTGATACGTGTGTTATTATGTAGGTAAGGTAGAAAACCGATGTGGAAAGGAGATAAATTTTCTTAATCTCGGAAGCACAAGCGCATAGGCGCTATACAATCCGCGCTGCAGCGCCCATGTGGGGCCTTTAACTCCTAATCATTATTACAAAGCAATTTGATTAGGGTTAAATAATTACAGCGGAAAACGAGTGAAAATATTTCTTTATAATGAGCCCAAAATGTGACAACTGTAATTATGATACTAAAAATAGTATAAAATAAAGTCTCGTTTAAACATATCCCATCAGAAAATATGCCCATATATAATCAAAATCAACTACATACAACCAACTCATATCCTCGGGACAAGCCCATGTATATAGATACATATATACACTAGGATAGACCAATCAACCTCAACTCAGATGTGACTCCCTCCAGAAGTACAACCCTCTCCAGTCTCCTGATAACCCGGAGTACCTATCATTGTCCACACACAAAGACAACAACAGCCCTTTGGTGGGTGAGCAAACGCTCCGTATGGAACAACCATAATATATACAACATGTAACGTTTCGAAAATTTGAAGGTCCACGTGAACCACATGCATTAAATTTCTTTGGTATTTTATTAAATTCTTTCAAAGCATAAAATGCATGTTTATTTTATTTATTTGGGTTTAATTATTTTTATGCATTTTATGCATAATTCATCCATGATAGGATTTAATTCATGAAATTTTATAAATTCATGCATCAGGGTTTCTATATGCATTTCACTCTCGAACGAGGAACGGAGACCGGAGAATTTTCAGGAAAATTACTTTATTACATGATTAATTTTTATTAATTAATATAAGCTTTTTTTAGGTGTATTTTCAAAAAATGCGATTTATTGGGTATTTTTACCCGCAAGATTTTAATTTTTAATGGTACGTAAATTTTATCGAATCGGGAGACTTTTTAAGGGTTCGGCTAATATTTTAAAAAAAACTTTCCAACACGAAATATTTTTCGGGAGTGTGCTTGGTTTTAATGGGCCTACTTTTAAGCTTATTGAGCTTAATTAGCTTTTTAAACTTTTAATTTTCAAATTTAGGCCCATTATGTATGATTCAATTATTTAATTACTACCTAATCATTCATTAAACCTAAACCTAAGCTCCCTAAGCAGCCGACACCCCCTCCCCTCAACCTCTTCTCTCGGTTTCAGCAACTTAGCAGCTGGTTCCCTCGGCCATAGAGTTTTCTTCAAAGAAATTTCGTTCCCAGCGCTCGTTCTTCGATCCCATCGCTTCTATAACATCAAAGGCACGAATGTATCATTTATTTTCCTTCGTAAACGCCATATATATGCTGTGATTTCTATATTTGTATGAAAAACTTATGATCTACACCATGCTCACATTTTTGAAGGTGTTTGACTTGAAAACTTGCATGTTTTTGTTTCCTTCTCACGTTGTCTTGTGTGGCTGCAAGGGGATGCGGTTTTTGGACATTCTAAGGACCGCTCAAGGCGTCTTGATCATGTCATAGGGCTGGTGTCAAATCCTGGTGTAGAAGGGAAAGGGACCGTGTGCTTTGTTTGGGTTTGGTTGTTCGATTCTGCACATGGGCTGGTCTAGGGCTCTTGGCTACGGTTTGGAGCATGTCTTAGGGTCCTAGGATGAGTCTTGTTAGGATGGTTCATGGCCTGGAGTGGCAGCTAGGTTGCTGGAACTAGAAAAAATACAGCTGCACAGAATTGAGGTTCATGTAGGGGTTGTAGGTGTTGGATCTTGTTGTTCAGCGTATGGCTGGTCCAGGGCTCTTGGCTACGGTTTGGGGCATGTCTTAGGGTCCTAGGATGAGTCTTGTTGTGGTGGTTCATGGTTTGGTTTCGCTATGGAAAGTGCTGGAACCAGAAAAACTACAGCTGTGCAGATTAAAGTGCATTTAAGGGGCTGTAGGTGGTTTGATGGTGTGGTTCAGTGCATGGGCTGTTTAGGGGCTGTTGGGTATGGTTTAGGCAGTCTATAAGGGTCCTTGGATGAGCCTAGTTAAGGTGGTTCATGGCTTGGTTGGCTAAAGAAAGATGCAGGACCCAAAACGCGAAAGTTTCACAATTTGAGTCTCATGTAAGGGCTGTCACGGTTCTGATTTTTTTGGGGCTTAGGCGCTGGTTCTGAGTTAAAAAAGGCTTAACCGTGGTCTTAATTTGTGTCTAAGGGTAACGTCTAGGGCCTGGTTCGGGTCCGGTTCGAGTCGGTTTAAGCATGAAGTTGTTAGAAGCGTTTATGTGTCGAAACGCGTCTCCTTGGGCAGTTTATTTCATGGGCTGTGGGTTCACGTTTTAGGTGGTTCGAGCATGATTTGGGTCTTGGTTAGGGGCATGGACAGTAGATTAGAGATGAAAAGGCTATGGGTAAAGTTTGGGATTAAAATATTCAAGTTTTGAATTATTTTGGGATTAAAACGCCTTACGATTTAGTAAGTAAGTTAATAAATAGAAAGACTTGGGTTTACGTCTAAAAAATATATTAAATATGTTTTGGGATGTTCTAAGGAGTTTGGTAAGCTTTGGGTTAAATTTTAGAGGTCCAGGGGTAAAATGGTCATTTTGGATTTCCAGGAGCAAAACGGTCATTTTGCACCCGATGTGAGATTTTGGTCATGGCAGCGCCCTGAGCACAAATTTATGATATTTTAAATGTTTATGCATAATGTTCAAGATTTTTATGGAATTACGATAAATACATTGCATGCTTGGTTTAAAGGAAAAATTACGTATATTCATGTTTTTATTAAGTAATGAATACGATGATATTTCAGAAGGATGAGAATTGGTTGTGACTGATGTTGTATATGTATACGATGACATGAGATATGATGATCTGAGGCCCGGGCTCAGTGGACGGGTAATGCTGTCGCTGATGTCCCCCGCCACCCGGTACCGTGGTTACATGTAGATGGATCCATCGATAGAACTGATACGAAAGTCATAACTAATGAACTGAATTCGATTAAATGAAAATGTATACGTATATGATGACACGATATGACATGATTTGACATGATATGATTTTACACGACACGTTTATGCTATGCTTTGAAGTTCATGAAAGATATGTTGAGTATGATATTTTTCACTGCTGTGTGCCATGTATATGTACTTGTTATTCCTGGTACAGGTGTGTTGAGTCTTTAGACTCACTAGGCGTGTGTGATGCAGGTGAGCCTAAGGATGAGGGGACTGAGGTGCCGAACTCTGAGTAGGCAGACTTGGTGCGTTGACATGACCCGAGGACCGCATGTTTTTCCGCATTATGATTTACGAGTTTTGAGAGGAGTTAAACTTTTTCATATGTTGATGATTTTAAGATTTTTACTCATTTATGTTTACGTTCGATTTTGGACGAGTTTGGTTAATTTAAACTGCATTATTTTTACTGTCAAATATTTAAGATCATTTTTAAATGTTATATTTTTCTGTAGAGCGCATGCATGCGAAATGTTTAAATGTTTTTTCTAAAATGCGAGTTTTTATTTTAAAAAAATATTTCCGCACTTTAAATGAGTAGACGTTTCACAACATGTATCTACACAATGATATATGATATGCAATGCATTCATGTTGTGGGGATATCAGGTCAATTGCCCATCCACTGAGCATGTATCATAACCAATCTAATCTCTATCAAATCAATGCTAGAGCTGGCACACAAGCCTCAATCAAGTATAAGGGATGATCTTATGATAGCGTCAACAAAGTGCCAACAAATCTCAAATCTCAATCAATCAATCATAGGAGCCACGAATGACTATAATTTTAAGGGTCACGTAATGCCAAACATAGCATCGTGTTCACAAACCCCAGAATCAAATCTAATTATATAATGGTATCCAATGATCATAGTTCAACGTGCATGTCATGTATCGATGTATGAATAAAATAATGTATGTTAACAAAAGATTTATTTTATACATCGATATATGAGTCATAAATGTCATTTATGTCACATCAACTCAACAAATAAAGCATATAGACACATATCCTCAATCAAATCAATCAAACGTTTATCATATGACACAGATACATGTAGTATATTACTCGGTCGCAACATACATCAATTCTTCGTCTCCAGTCAATGTAACGTGATCCACAATTAGGATTTTAATACAAATAATCAATCTACATCATTAACTTATTCATTTCAATCAATTAATTCATTTAAGATCAACAAGTCAAGTTCCAAAAATCCTTTGAAACTTTGAAAATCCATATCAAATTGAAACTAACCTCAATAGAACGCTATGGACGCGAGGATTCCGAAGATATAGTTTGTTTCAAGTTTTGATAATGTTTCGAAGTAGATTCGTACGCTTAGAATGTAGAACCCGTTAAATCAAACCAAGTACAAGCCATGCATAATTACTATCATTTAAATTAAAATGATTTTTTTTTGAGGATTTAAATTCTTTTCTTTAAATTTAATTATTTTATGCAGTAGTTTAGTTGTTATCTTTTCAGTTAAATAAGTGTGGCCGGACTGGAGTTGGAGTATTGAGATAAAATTTAATATTGAGAAAACATTCTTAGAATTTATTTAAGATAAATAATAAATTATTTTAATGTAAAAGAATGTTTAAAAGAATTATTTAAGTAATTTGAGATAAGTAGTACCTAAGTTCTTTTAGGTTCAATAATTAATTTATTAATTTACTAAAATATTTAATGGGTAGATAAAACTCTAAAGATTTAAAATACAAGATTTAGCAATATTTTCCCCTCCATTTTTATTGCAAAATTCGGCCACCCCCCCTTATAGAGTTAACTTTGATTTGTCAACTCTCCATTTTTGACATCTTTCCTTATCCCTTCATGGTAGAATAATTCCCACAATTTTAATCCTCAATAATTATTAATTAAGCAATTTTTCTACCCCCACTTTTGATAAGAAAAATCGGCCACCTCCCTTGTAGAAAGATTTGATATTTGTTTAACAACTCACCATTTTATTTCTTTCCTTATCTTTTCTTGGAGATAATTCCCTCACCATTTAATCTTCACTAATTAACAAATAAGCAATATTTCTACCTTGCATCTAGACTAGAAAAATCGGCCACCCCTTCAATCAAATCAAATAATATCATTTTCATTTCCTTATCTCACAAATTCAAAGAAAGCAAGATTCATTTTTGCCATTTAATCTCCAATTATCTTGCAACCTTCCCATTTATTTTCCTAGCCTTCTCTCCCACTCCTTATTCTCAAAATTCAGTAGGTTTTCAGAGAGAAAAACCGAGAGAAAACACTAGAGAAATCGTGAGAATCAAGAGAGAAAAACAAGAAGCAAAGCAACTCCGTCTCCTTCGCGCCGCGTCGTTGTAATCGTTTGTTTTCTTTCAAAACAAATCCAAGGCATGTGTATATTTTCCCTTGCTCTTCAATAAAGTCATAATATGATTTTTAAACATCACATGGTCATGATTTTATAGCCAAAAACCGAAATTCATGGCAGTTTTTTTTGAAAATATGTACAGAATTTTTTTGGCTCCCACATGCACTTCACAGTTTGGCTTGTTTTTGATGATTTCAGGGTGTGGCTCGATCCTAGGCTCCCACGGCTGCATCTAGACATGTACTAGGGCATGTTAGGGTCATGTAAATCCATTGGTTCCAGCCCCTTCACGCGGGAGAAGGAGATTTGACAGCAACTCTCCTAATGACAAATTATGAGTTTCGAAATTCTTGTTTTCGGCATGTACAAGGAGGTTCGAATCTTGGTTGGCTTTTGGGCCTGTAACCATGGTTGGAACCCTTCCTTGACATGTTTAGGACGTGACAAAGATGCCCTTTCATGGCTCGGTTCACGTTCCCAACAGTTTTTAAAATAAAACAAGAACAGCCCCTTCGGTTTTTAAAATTCTGGTTATGGTCGAGTGTGTGGAGTTTCGGTTTTATGGTGTCAAGTGGGTTGTGGTTGGCTTCTAGCCCTTAGCCATGACTCATGCAACACATGTCTAGCATGAACCATGGTTAACCTCATAGCCATTGGATCCTTCATTTGACAGCAAAACAAGCAAGACGTCCCACGCGTGCAGTTTGGTTCTCGGTTGGAAGCGTGGTGATGTTTCTGGTGTTGCTTGGATTGTGGCTGGCCTAGGGCCCTTAGCCATGGTTCAAGCCACACGTTGGGGTATTGGGAAGAGGATCTAGTCAGTGGTTCAAGCCCCAATGACCATTAGTCTTGCAAACGACGCAAGGAAGCGCAACAGCTGCTGCTGTAATTTTCTTGACAGCAACTTTGTGCTTCGGTTCGGAGGCTCGTTTGAGTTCTTGGTTAGCTTTTAGCCTATGGCCTTGGACTGGACAATACCTCATCAAGTTAGGAAGGTCAAGTTTTTGAACATTTGTGATTCGGTTAACTTTAGAGGGCGTACGGGAATTTACGGTGCAATGTGCCAAAGTGACTCTCGAAAGAGCGTTTCTTGTTTTTGGCCTCCATTCACCAAATTTCGACTTGTACAATTTTAGGAGCTTTATTTCATCATTTTAAGTGTACTTTAATCTTGACTAAATGATTGTTTGATGTTGGTTCGGGTTGGTACAGAGTCATGGTCAGAAATTTAGTTGTTGGTCTAGTTGGCCCCGTTTTTGGGTTCAACGACTAAGTTATTTTCAAGGAAAAATCATTTGCATATTTTTCATGTAAGAATTAGGTCGCAGCGAGCCTGAGAACGATCCAACCCATTCGGTAAAATAATACAGGGCATTTAATTATATTACGTGCATAAAAATATAAAAGTTTATTTTTGAGATATATGCGATATTGCTTGTGGCCACTTTACACTCATGGGATTGCAGCTTATCATGGGATTATTACTTCATCCGATGGTCACTGACAGGTTCATGTTCATTTTTTGGTACGGATATCCAGTCCAAGGGCTGTGATGATCTCTACCGCCCAGTATACTGTGGTTTAGTCTGATCAGACGATTCAATTCATGTTATGGGCCATTTGCGTAGAACATATTCTTAGCAGAAAATTATTATATGCTATTTCATGATAGGGCTCTATCGAGCAAACATTTCACTTATGATTTTCAGTTCAGTTATGCACGTATTTATAATTACTCATGACAAGATATTTTCACATTACGCTTTACGATATGATATCTTTACACGGCATGAAATTTTATGATATATTTACTTGTTATCTACGATATATGCATGCTGAGTCTTTAGACTCACTAGACTCGATTGTTGTAGGTACTGAGGAGGTCGGGACCGAGGGCGGGGACTAGTGAGCCATCTTGGGTTGGCAGTAGTAGGAACCCGAGGACCTCATTTATCAGTTTATTTATTATTTTATGCAAACCCATTTTATTCCGCAAATTTTCAAGTACGAATTTCGGGACTCTGCAGCTGGTATCAGAGCCTATGTTCTTGTAAAGGGTTGTACTACTACTGATCTCGAGAAGCTCACAAAGTCACGTCTTCGGTCTGTAAGTTTTACGTTTACGCATTTTGTTTAAAGCATGAAATATTTTAACAGCATGTTTTCATGAAATATTTTATGTCAAGATTATGATTACGCAGTATTTATTTAAATTTAAAGAAATAATAGAGATTATGCATGTTAGTTACGTATGTGTTATGTATGGAACAGTATGCCTCCTAAACGCGTTCTTGTGCGCACGAGAGATGATGAACCTCGCCAGGAGGACGGCGAGAATCAGAGGCAGGAGAGAGATTTACCTCCTCCACCTCCACCGGACATGAATTCCCAGATGTTAGCTGGGATGACTCAGTTATTCGCACAATTTGCGGGGAACAATGCTGTGGCAACCAGGCTGGCAGGGCCAGAGGCTACCTATGAGCGGTTCATGAAGATGAGACCGAAGGAGTTTTCAGGAACTGCAGATCCCATGATTGCCGAGGGCTGGATTAATTCCCTCGAGGTTATCTTCGAGTTCATGGAGCTTAGAGACGAGGATAGGGTCCGTTGTGAGACCTATCTATTTGGAGGACACACTCGCTTATGGTGGGAAGGAGCATCCGTAGCCCTGAACTTGGCTACTCTGAGCTGGACGCGCTTCACCGAGGTATTCTACTCAAAATATATTACTGACGAGGTGCGTTCCAGGTTGTCCAGGGAGTTATGACCCTGAGGCAGGGAGATATGACTATTACGGAGTTCATCCGTAAGTTTGAGAGGGGTTGCCATTTTGTGCCCCTGATTGCCAACGATGCCGGAGCAAAGCTGAGACACTTTCTGGATGGTCTACGGACGATCTTGCGCCGCGATGTTAGGGTGGCTGGCCCTACTACATATGATGTCGCTGTCTCAAGAGCTCTAGCTGCAGAGCAGGATCAGCAGGATATAGAGATACACCGCCAGGGCAAGCGACCAGTCCAAGTGCCACACCGCCCTCCTCCTCAGCAGCAGCCCTAGAATAAGAGGCCTTTCCACGGCCCACCCAGGAACAGAGGATAGCAGCAGCAGCGGGGACGCGCAGTCCCGAGGACTTTTGAGCACCCAGTCTGTCCTAGGTGCACTCGCCGCCATGCTGGAGCGTGTATGTATGGTTCAGGGAAGTGTTACAAGTGTGGTAGTCCAGACCACTTGCTGCAGCAATGCCCACAGGGGAGTTTGCCTACCCAAGGCAGAGTTTTTGCTCTCCATGCAGCGAAGACGAACCCAGACACCATGCTCATGACAGGTATCTTAAAGCTTTAAGTTAATATTTGAAATTCAATGTTTTGGGAATCTGGATTAAGATTTTGAACTTAGAATTGTGATAGGATTGCATGCTCTAATCAGTGATACTTTCGGGAATTAGATTAGAAGAACTTTGACCTTCGCATGTCTATAGGTTAGTTCTTGTGATTATTGGGTTCAGCTTGACGTTCCAACCTTTCAGAGAGAATTTTTATAGCTGGTTCAGCTACGAAAGCCTTGATAGATTCAGGGGCTACTCATTCATTCATTTCGGAGACCTTTTCTAATTTTCTCAAGGTCAAGACCATTGGGTTAGATATAGCCTATTCAGTAGTACTGCCTTCGGGAGAGGAGATGGCAGCTACTAATGTGATCCGAGACATAGACCTCGAGCTTTATGGCAATCTTGTTTATGCGGATTTTATCGTTTTGCCGATGCCAGAGTTTGATATCATTCTGGGTATGGACTGGCTACTAAGTAACAAAGTTTTGATCGACTTTCAGCGGAGATCCGTTCTAGTCCGACCGCCTGGGATGGAGCAGTTCTTATTTGAACCAGACAGGTACTTTCATTTACCGCGTTTGATATCTTGTGTCCAGGCTAGGAAGCTCATGCATAGAGGGTGTCGAGCGTTTTTGGCAACTTTTGTATCCGTTCCCGAGGCACCCAGTCAGTCAGCCTCCGATGTCCCAATTGTTATGGATTTTCTAGACGTATTTCCTGAGGACGTCTCTGGTATGCCACCAGAGCGAGAGGTGGAGTTTTTTATTGAGCTTATGCCAGGTACGGCTCCGATCTCCAAAGCACCGTACCGATTAGCACCGACAGAGATGGCAGAACTTAAGAAGCAGATTCAGGAACTTCTTGACAAAGAGTTCATTCGCCCGAGTTTTTCACCATGGGGCGCGCCAGTCTTGTTTGTGAAGAAGAAGGATGGTACGATGAGGCTTTGCATTGACTACCGGGAATTGAACAGGGTTACAGTGAAGAACAAATACCCACTCCCGAGGATTGAGGATTTATTTGACCAGTTGCAGGGAGCTTCAGTATTCTCAAAGATTGATCTGCGTTCTGGTTATCACCAGTTGAGGGTGAAAGACGTCGATGTTCTCAAGACTGCCTTCAGGACTCGTTATGGCCACTTCGAGTTCCTTGTGATGCCGTTCGGTTTGACGAATGCGCCAGCGATCTTCATGGATCTCATGAATCGCGTATTTCAGCCGTATCTTGATCAGTTTGTGATAGTATTCATAGACGACATTCTCGTCTACTCTAAGAATCAAGAGGATCACAGCAGACATCTGACCGCAGTTTTGCAGACCTTGCAGAACCATAAGTTATTCGCGAAGTTCAGTAAATGTGAATTTTGGTTAGAGAAGGTGGCGTTCTTAGGCCACATCGTTTGTAGCAGCGGTATCGAGGTAGACCCAGCGAAAGTTGCAGCAGTCAGAGATTGGGTTGTGCCGCATAATGCATCAGAGACCCGTAGTTTCCTTGGGCTAGCAGGATATTACCGGAAGTTTATTCAGGGATTCTCCTCTATCGTAGTTCCACTCACGTCGTTGAAAAAGAAGAATGTTAAATTTTTGTGGAGCGATGAGTGTCAGAAGAGCTTCGATACTTTGAAGCAAGCTCTTATCTCAGCGCCAGTTTTGGCCATGCCGTCAGGGCCCGGAGACTTTGTTTTGTATTCCGATGCTTCGAAGCTCGGTTTAGGCGCAGTGTTGATGCAGCATGGGAAGGTGATCGCATATGCTTCTCGACAGTTGAAGATTCATGAGAAGAATTATCCTACCCATGATCTGGAGTTGGCTGCCGTAGTTTTTGTCTTGAAGATTTGGAGGCATTATTTGTGCGGAGAGAAGTGCCAGATCTTTACCGACCATAAGAGACTCAAGTACTTCTTTACGCAGAAAAAGCTGAATATGCATCAGAGGCGTTGGTTGGAGCTAGTGAAGGACTATGACTGTGACATTAGCTACCACCCGGGTAAAGCTAATGTAGTTGGGGATGCGTTGAGCAGAAAAATCGCAGTGATGGCCCATTTGGCGATTTCGAGACCTCTTTAGTCTGAGATGCAGAGGATTGATCTAGAGACTTATCCTCGAGATAGAGTTCCCCGTCTATCTACTTTGACGATTCGGTCTTCCTTTCTAGACCATATTTGAAGTGGTCAGGCAGCAGATGAGCAGTTGGCAAAGTGGAAGCAGATAGATGAGGCCAAGGGCAATGTCTTGTATACAGTTAGCGACGGTATTGTGAGATATCGAGACAGAATGTGGGTTCCTAGCAGTGATTCTATTCGAGAAGATATTTTATCCGAGGCCCATATGTCGCCGTACTCTATTCATCCTGGAAGTACGAATATGTACAAAGACCTGCAGTTGTTGTATTGGTGGCCAGGAATGAAGAAGGATATCAGACATTTTGTATCCGAGTGTCTAACTTGCCAGCTAGTGAAAGCGGAGAATCAGAGACCAGCAGGCTTGCTCAAGCCTCTTCCTATTCTCGAGTAGAAGTGGGAGAATATTACCATGGACTTCGTGATCGGTTTGCCGAAGTTAGTCAGAGGATCAAATGCTATCTGGGTGATTGTTGATCGTCTTACCAAATCAGCGCACTTCTTGCCTATCAAGACGACTTTCACCATGATTCAGTATGCAGTGTTGTATATCCGAGAGATAGTCAGACTTCACGATATTCCCGTTTCTATAGTGTCTGACAGAGATCCTAGATTCACTTCCGCATTTTAGAAGAGTCTGCATTCAGCAGTGGGTACGAAGTTGTTGTTTAGCACAGCTTTCCACCGTCAGACAGATGGGCAGCCAGAAAGAGTTATCCAGATTTTGGAGGATCTTCTCCGTGCTTGTGTCATCGACTTCTCGGGGAGTTGGGAGTCGAATTTGCCATTGGTAGAGTTCACCTATAACAACAGTTTTCAGTCGTCTATAGGTATGGCTTCGTTTGAAGCACTGTATGGTCGTAAGTGCAGATCGCCTGTTCATTGGGATGAAGTAGGGGAGATGTAATGCCCAAGATTTTGATTATAGACAGATCATCTCGAGACCAGATTGGGCAAAGCATAGGAATGACACAATTTTTGGACCGAAAGTTTGGCACCCGTGCGGTAGTTTTTGACCGCCCGAGCGCCATTAGATAATATGAAGGGGGCCAAACATTCTGCGCCCGGGCGGAAATTCATGACCGCCCGAGCGCCATTAGATAATATACGAGGGCCGAACATTCCGCGCCCGGGCGGAATTTCATGACCGCCCGAGCGCCAACCAGAATTGAAGAAAATGATGACACGTATTCTTACATGCAAGGTGAGATATATCTATATATCTTCCTTCCTTAAGAAACGGGAAAGGAAAATTCAGAGGAAAGCCAAGTTCTTGATTTAGAATTTGAAAGCTACGCAAGATCCGTCCGTCTGATTTTGAATCCAACTTCAGTACCGTGTTCCTATCGACGCAGGCTACAACTGGAAGTAAGTTTTATTAAGTTTTGATATGTCTTGAAATTATGATATTGAAAGAATCGGATATGATTCATATATGATGTTCTTGACATGTTAGACGTCGTATACTAGAAACCGGATTGAAAAATGGATACCGTATGAAATTGTTATGAATTTCTGATTGGATATGATTGGGATTTGATATCAGGTTGTTATTGATTATGAGTTGTGGTAATTGATATCTGTTGATATTGTATTGACGGGGATATTCAGATTGTTCCTTTATGCCGTTATTTTGAGTTAGATTCAGATTGATCAGATTCGGTATTGATTTGAGCAGTATATTGATATTGTACTTCTTGATATTGTCATTTCAAGATTGAGTATTGACAGACTTCGAATTCCAGACTTGAACGTTGTCAGAACTGCAATTAAAGAGAGGTATAAGTCAATGTCGAACCGGGAGAATGACTCGAGTGTGAAATACTTGAGTTTCCCTAAACCACATACTTATTGTTATTGTGTGAATTGATTGGATTGATTTGCTTGTTCTATTGATTTATAGAAATCATATATTAGACGATTGGTCTTGTGACAGACGGGCCTGATGGTGATGGAATCGTCACTGACCCATTGCACATTGTCATCGAATAGTGATTGGCGGAGGTTGCCAAAGTCTGTAACGGATAGGTCAAGACACTGGATGTTTGGTTTATATCGATGTTTGATTTGAGGTGGATTTACTTCTTTTACTGAAATTTGATATAGTATGCCAACATCTGAAAATCAGGATCCCTAGACTAGGAATGAGTCTAGTCTGAGATATAGAGTCAGGAGTTGATTTATAGATTTATATAAAATTATGTTTTCAGATTTTGATTCATATTACTGATATCTGTCTCATGCTTTATATTGATTATATGATTGCATGTATCGTTTATTTATACTGAGATATATTTCTCACCGGAGTTATCCGGCTGTTGTCGTGTTTGTATGTGTGCATGACAACAGGTGGGACAGGATCAGGGTCGAGGAGATGAAGAGAGATCGTGAGTAGAGTGGAGACTACGGACTTGGATTCTAGATAGGGTTTGAATACTTGATATGCAGTTGTTAAACCTTAGTTTTAAATTACTGTATATGGTACAAGACTTGTACTTTGTTTCGATGTATATATTCGAATGAATTCCATTACGTTCCGCACTTGACACTTGTATAAAAAAAAATTAGACCCTGTTTATTATAATTGATTTAATTATTTCCACAGACGATTAAGAAATGAATTAGCGTCCGGATCCCCACAGGAGAAATCAGAGTTGAGTCCAGAGATTATTCAGCAGGCTGCCGACGTAGTAGTCAAGATTCGTGATAGGATGAGGACTGCTCAGAGTCGACAGAAGAGCTATGCGGATCAGAGGAGGAGAAATCTAGAGTTTGCCGTTGGCGACCATGTTTTCGTGAAGGTGGCACCTATGAAAGGTGTCATGCGATTTGGGAAGAAAGGGAAGCTCAGTCCGAGATTCATTGGACCATTTGAGATCCTCGACAGGGTTGGGACGCTAGCTTATCATGTTGCTCTTCCGCCGAATCTGGCCGGAGTACACAATGTGTTCCACGTCTCTATGCTGAGGAAGTATATGGCGAATCCTTTGCATGTCTTGAACTTCGAGCCATTGCAGCCCACTCCGAACTTGTCTTACGAAGAAAGACCAGTGCAGATCTTAGAGAGACAGGAGAAGAAGCTTCGGAACAAGCTGGTTAAGCGAGTGAAAGTCAAATGGCTTAATCATTCAAGGAAGAAGCTACGTGGGAGTCTGAGCCAGAGATGAGGGTCGTTACCCCGAGTTATTCGGTGAGTTTTAATTTCGAGGACGAAATTTCTTTTAAGGGGGAGAGAGTTGTAGAACCCGTTAAATCAGACCACGTACAAACCATGCATAATTACTATTATTTAAATTAAATTGATTTTTTTTTTGAGGATTTAAATTCTTTTCTTTAAATTTAATTATTTTAGGCAGTAGTTTAGTTGTTATCTTTTCAGTTAAATAAGTGTGGCCGGACTGGAGTTGGAGTATTGAGATAAAATTTAATATTGAGAAAACATTCTTTGAATTTATTTAAGATAAATAATAAATTATTTTAATGTAAAAGAATGTTTAAAAGAATTATTTAAGTAATTTGAGATAAGTAGTACCTAAGTTCTTTTAGGTTCAATAATTAATTTATTAATTCACTAAAATATTTAATGGGTAGATAAAACTCTAAAGATTTAAAATACAAGATTTAGCAATATTTTCCCCTCCATTTTTATTGCAAAATTCGGCCACCCCCCCTTATAGAGTTAACTTTGATTTGTCAACTCTCCATTTTTGACATCTTTCCTTATCCCTTCATGGTAGAATAATTCCCACAATTTTAATCCTCAATAATTATTAATTAAGCAATTTTCCTACCCCCACTTTTGATAAGAAAAATCGGCCACCTCCCTTGTAGAAAGATTTGATATTTGTTTAACAACTCACCATTTTATTTCTTTCCTTATCTTTTCTTGGAGATAATTCCCTCACCATTTAATCTTCACTAATTAACAAATAAGCAATATTTCTTGTGAGAACCCGGAAAATTCGACCCGGAGCAAATCTTGTCAGGAATACAAATTTAAAATTTAGCTTAATCTAAGCTCAACAACTTTCATTCTAACTATAGAACTTAAATATGAACTTAGATTTCAGCTAATTTAACTCAAGGAAATAGCTTCAAAGCTCGAAGATTAACCCAACATGAAGCCAAGCTGCAAGAAATCGCGTCCATTGAAGAGTCGTCACTAGAGGAATAAAACCCCAGCTCAAGGACTCAAACTTTCAGCTCAATGAAGCTCAACCAATATTGTCCTAAGTAAAACCAAAAAAGGGAGCTAAAAGATGAGCTAAGGGTTTGGACAAATTAATGTTGCAAGAATAACCCTTTAGAAAACCAAGGTGACCCTTGAGGAATGGATAGAATTTTTGACCACATTTACACCCATGTTTGGGCTCCAAGTCTCGGCTGAATGGGAGATCAAAAGCCAAAATATTTCTATAAATATCATCTCATACTTCACAAAAATCGCACTTCAAAAATCCCTCCAAAGTGTCCCAAGTTTCGGCCCCTACATAAGGCACCATCTCGGCCGAAGGCAAGAAAGAAGGAAGGAAATCTCGTGTCATTGTTTTCATACTGGAAATTATTGTCAACACTGTGGGGAGGATCTGTCCAAATTTCGGTCAGCATCTGGTACGAATTCGACAAGTTTCATACGTCCAAATTTGAGCAACTCAAAGTACACCTTCACAATTCGGTAAGTCCGCTTTTGTTACATATTTGTTTGTATTTTTAAACTTTGATATACATAATATGACATGCTTATATGTAAGTTCATATTTTCGAAAATTGCTATATGTTCTGTTTAAAAATTCGATCGATTATGTTTTCTTGCTATGCTTCGAATTCTTTTGATTCTGCTGTACATGTCTAAAAGTCTGAACTCTGAGAAATCTGATAAGTTCTGTATGTTACCTCTGAACTCTTTGTTACACTGTTACGAGTCAATTTGAAATGGGACGAGAATTGTGATTCTGTCTGGCCCCCAATGGTGGTTATAAAACCATTTCTGTCTGGCCCCCACCGGTGGGTATAAAACCGAGTTCTGGCCTCACCCCTTAGAGGAGTAATATATTGGGGACAATTTGACCATGGAAATGAGATGAGTAACAGTGCTCTGTTGGTTATAATCTGATCTGTTTCTGAACCGTTCTGAAAAATCTGATTCGTTCTGAATTATCTGTCTCATATTTGTTCATTTCGATATGATAAATTAAATGTAATAAGATTTGAAAGATTGTTAAAGAACTGTTTTAAAGAATTAAGTTCTATATGTATTTTTGGATTCGATCGACCCCCACTTGCTGAGTGTTTTCCCAAAATCACTCACCCCCTTACAATTTCAGATAAAAATGAAGAACAAATAAATGAGGAGGAGCAGGAATCTTTCTGGGGTTGGTGATCGATGATCAAGAGCAAGAATCAAGTTATCTCTTTTGTTTAAGTTTTCCGCATTTCGCAACTCTGATGTATTTTATTTCTTTGTCATTGTAAGACAATACTTTATTTATGAAAAAGACTAATTTGATTTGATACGAGGCTTTATTGTTTGCAATATAATTGTTAAACAATGCCGGATGTCACCGACGCTTCGGACTCGGGGCGTGACATTTAAGTGGTATCAGAGCCGCCAAGTCCATAATCCCGCTGGGAGTTTGATAGACAAAATTTGGCGAAGTCAAATTTTGGCTAAAGCCTAGTGTATCCCAATTTGAGTCCAACTTTCATCCGTTCTTGAACTCTAACTTTCATATGTCTCCTAAATTTTGAATAGAATTCAAAAATCTATCCCTTCGATCATTCCACAAACTCTGAATATCGAAAATTTTTCACAACAACTTTGTTTCTACTATTTGTGCCTTTCTATCCTTTATACGATTCTGATGCTTTGTTTTCAATTTTTATCCTAGGAAATGGCTGCTCCACGTACTCGCGCTCAAGCAGCTCTACGTATGCGTCAGCTTACCATAGATAATCAAGCTAGGGAGATTGCGACTCTGAAGGCGCAACTGGCTAGGGAGAAACTGGAAAAACAGGAGCTTAGTGAAATTAGGCACATACTGGAGACCGACGTACATCAACTTACTCACCATCTGGATTTGTCTGAGAGCCAACTTCTACATATATCGACTGATTCAGCTCGCATCATGCTCTTAGCTTCACTCAACAGGGATTTATTGGAGAGAGTGAAGATAGAGCGAGGACGTACTGCTCAGGCCCGTCAGCGCCAGGAGGAGTACAACGCCAGGCAGGATCGGTACATTTCAAAACTCCACGGCACTATGGACAGACTTCAGGATCAGAATAACTACCTACATTTGGTGATAGAGAACATGGAGGAAGAGGAGGTAGCACCGATGGAGATGGCCGGAGACGACAGTGCCAGCGACAGTGACGGCGGAGAGATGTTCGATTAGATTAACATTATAATAAAGAATCTGGATTGTAGTAAACTTGTGACTAAGAAAATAATATGTGTACCAAACTATTTTGAAACTTTCTATTATCTTATTGCATATTTAAGAATGGATGAATATCTTATTTAAATGTTTTTATAGGAAACCAACATGGACTTTCAAAGCATTATAAATGAACTTCAGAAACAACTTCAGGAAAAGGAGTCAGAAATTAAAACACTGAAAGAAAAGAATGATAAACTTGAGAGAGATAACTATCAGTTGGACGGAAATAACGTGTGCATGATGGAGGATCTTCGTGAGGCCAGAGTGGAAGAGAAGAAACTATGCGAAGACGTTAGACGTTACGTGGCTTATCATCTAGAGTCAGAGCGTCAGCACGAGATCACCAAGCAAAAGTTGAAGAAAGCGCAAGATAGGATTTTTACGCTCGAAATTCGGGAAAATAGTCTTCTCAAAACCCAATGTCGTCTTCAGGAGCGGATTGAAGAGCAAGAAATCGATGAAAAAGTGAGCCAATCAACAATACAAGAACTACAGGATCAAGTAAACAATCTCGATCACCACAACGCACAACCGCAGAATTACATTGAGCACCTACAAAATGAGATGGTCAATATGGAAGAACTCATAGAACAACTGGAAGAGAACCTTGTGGAGGAAGAAATTAATGAAGCAGTAGGGGACGGAGAAGTAACAGACGAGTACGGAGAGAGAGTTCTAGAATAGGCTTCGATTGTATCTAGAAATATTTGATTAATCATTTGTTTTGAAAAATATTTGGTTGTATGAAAATTTTTACAATTTAATGAAATTATTTCTTTTATTAAATATTGTGGCAAACAAATTAATAAAATACATGTTTATAGGAAATGGCAGGCAGACCACCCCGAAACAACCGTATCCCTCGTGGCGCCAACCAAGATGAAAACCCACCACCACCACCTCCGAGAGTAAATCTCAGTCAAGAAGATATGATGGCAATAGCTACTATCGTAGCTGCAACGTTACAAGGATTCGTGAACCCATTGGCTAACGCCATCCAACCACCACCTGAACCGCAACCGCGTGGGATTAAGTACCATTACGAATCTCTCAGAAGGAATCGAGTTCCAACTTTCGATGGGAACCCGGACCCAGAAGTCAGCCACAACTGGCTCAAGAACGTCGAAACACAACTACATTTACTGGAGACACCTGAAAAACTGAGAGTGAAGGTTGTAACACCGTTTTTGGAAGACCGAGCTAGGAAATGGTGGGAAACCGTGTCGCCATCTTTGGCAGAAGTGGAAGAGATCACATGGCAAATTTTTAAAAGAGAATTTTTGAAACAATACTATCACGCTGAATTTCGACTACAGAAGTTGGGTGAATTCGAAAACTTCAAACAGGCTCCGGACATGTCGGTGATGGAATACACTTCACGGTTCAACGATCTGGGAACCTATGTCCCAACAATCATGTCAGATGACAACGTTAAAAATGCATCGATTCAAGAAGGGACTCAACAGTCGAATTCAGTCGGCATTGGCAGTATTCAAGCCAAACAGCTTTGCGAATTTGATGGGCTCTGCAATGAGCGCAGAAACTGATATAAAGCGACGCGAGGAAGAGAACAAGAACAAAAGACCAATGGTCAACCAACCTACTCAGAACGGTCCCAAGTTTAAGAAACCAAATTATTCAGGTGGGCCTTCCCAAAGAAGTTCTGGTAATATTGGCATCAGGGAAGGGAAGTGGTGCGACACCTGTAAACAGTATCATAACGGGGAATGTTATCGAAAGTCAGGTGCATGTTTTAAGTGTGGTCAGGTGGATCATCGAATTAAAGAGTGTCCGGAGAACAAAGAAAAATGGGCGGGACCCAGAAAGCAAAATGAGAACAAGACCAATGCTAGGGTGTATGCAATCACCCAAGAGGAAGCTGATAACACCAATGAGGTGGTAGCAGGTACTATACTACTCCATGGCATACCTGCATATACTTTGTTTGACTGTGGTGCCGCACATTCATTTGTGTCTAGAAGATGTGCTAAGAAGCTTAAACTTGAACATGATACTCTTAGTGAACCCTTAAGAGTGGCAACACCGACGAGTAAAATAATTGAGTCACACAAAGTGTATCGAAACTGTAAAATTTGTATCAACAATCAAACTTTCAAAGCGGAATTGATTCAACTCAATATAGTTGAGTTTGACATCATTCTTGGAATGGACTGGTTAGCTAAAAACCATGCCATAGTAGACTGTCAAAAGAAAGATATTAGACTTTAGACTTCGACTAAGGAGGAAGTCATATACCACGGGAAGTCCAAAGAAAGGAAATCTCTGTTATCTGCCTTACAAGCCTGGAAGGCCATAAAAGGAGGAGAAGAGATTTATCTGGCAATGATCAATGAAGTCAAGGGAGAAGAAATTCCAAAGATGGAAGATATAACGATTGTTCAAGAATTTCTAGATGTTTTTCCCGAAGAGTTACCGGGTGAAATACCCGATAGGGAAATAGAATTTGAAATCAATTTGGTCCCTGGTGCTGAACCAATCTCAAAGGCACCATACCGAATGGCTCTAGCTGAATTGAAGGAGTTAAAGGAACAACTTCAGGAATTACTAGACAAGAAAAAGGTTCGCCCTAGTGCATCCCCGTGGAGAGCCCCGGTGCTTTTTGTAAAGAAAAAGGACGGAAGCATGAGGCTATGTATTGACTACCGGGAGTTGAACAAGATCACCATAAAGAATAAGTACCCACTCCCAAGAATAGATGATCTTTTCGATCAGTTAAATGGAGCCAAGATCTTCTCAAAACTAGATTTGAGATCTGGTTACCATCAGTTGAAGGTCAAAGCGGAAGACATCCCTAAAACTGCTTTTAGGACAAGATATGGACATTACGAATTCACGGTAATGCCTTTTGGCCTAACAAATGCTCCTGCAGCATTCATGGACCTGATGAATCGGGTATTCAAACCATATCTCGACAAGTTTGTGGTTGTTTTCATAGATGATATTCTTGTGTACTCACCAAGTGAGAAAGAACACAGAGAACATCTGCGTCTCACTTTGCAGACACTTCGAGAAAAAGAACTATATGCCAAATTCAAGAAATGTGAATTTTGGTTAAAAAGTGTGGCGTTCTTATGACATATAATTTCTGAATTAGGAGTGTCAGTAGACCCTAAGAAGGTAGAGGCAATCAAAGATTGGCCACAATCAAAGACAGTGACTGAAGTCAGGAGTTTTCTGGGTTTAGCAGGCTACTATAGAAAATTTGTGGAAGGATTTTCTTCGATAGCCATTCCACTCACCAAACTTACTCAGAAAAATTCGAAATTTATTTTGAATGAGGAATGTGAAAGAAGCTTTGAAACCCTGAAGACAAAACTCGCATCCACACCAATATTAGTTCTTCCAGAGGATGGTAAGAATTTCCCTGTTTACAGTGACGCTTCAAAGGAGGATTAGGGTGTGTGCTTATGCAAGAGGGTCAGGTAATTGCTTATGCCTCACGGCAATTAAAACCATATGAGCAGAATTACCCCACGCATGATCTAGAATTAGCTGCAGTAGTATTTGCGCTCAAAATTTGGAGCCACTACCTTTATGGAGTAAAATGTGAGGTGTTTACCGATCACCAGAGCCTCAAGTACATTTTCACTCAAAAAGAATTAAACATGAGGCAAAGAAGGTGGATGGAACTTCTCAAGGACTATGATCTGTCAATCAATTATCATCCGGGTAAGGCAAATAAAGTGGCAGATGCTTTGAGCCGAAGGAACCCTGGGAAAGTGAACTTATCTTCATTGTCGGTACAATCAGGTCTCCGAGAGACCATCAAATTGAAGCAAAGTCAAGACACCTCCATCCTTAGAATTAAAGAACAAATCCAAGAAGGAAAAGTTCTAGAATTTCAAATTGACGAAAATGGGATACTCTGGATGAAAGGACGATTGTATGTGCCAAACGTCGATGGAATTCGAGAAGAAGTGATGGCCGAGGCACATAAATCGAGATTTTCAGTACATCCAGGAAGCACCAAGAGGTACCGGGATTTGAAAAATAATTACTGGTGGAACGGTATGAAGAAAGATGTAGCTGTCTTTGTTGCTAAGTGTTTAGTCTGTCAACAAGTCAAGGCGGAACATCAAAGGCCCGGAGGACTTTTACAGCCATTGGAGATACCAGAATGGAAGTGGGATAACATCTCCATGGATTTCGTTGTAGGGCTACCAAGATCAAGGCAGGGTCACGATGGAATTTGGGTAATCATTGAAAGACTGACCAAGTCTGCCGATTTCTTGCCAGTACGGATGAATTATAATTTGGATAAACTAGCCACTATGTATATGGACAACATAGTGAGATTACATGGAGTTCCAGCAAGTATATTATCTGACCGAGATCCAAGATTTGTATCATGATTTTGGAGGAGTTTCCAAAAGTCTATGGGAACCAAGGTTACTCTCAGTACGGCCTATCATCCTCAGACTGATGGCCAAACTGAAAGGACTATTAAAACCCTCGAAGATATGTTGAGGGCATGCGCACTGGACTTTCATGGGAATTGGAATGAACAATTACCGTTAATAGAGTTCGCCCATAACAACAGCTACCATAGTAGTATCGAGATGGCTCCATATGAGGCTTTGTATGGTCGAAAGTGTAGGTCGCCTCTATATTGGTACGAGGTCGGAGAAAAAGCTGTTACCGGACCAAAACTTATTCAAATAACTGTTGACAAAGTAGCCCTAATCAAAGAAAGACTCAAGGCAGCCTAGGATAGACAGAAGAGCTGGGCAGATTTGAAGAGGAGACCGTTGGAATTAGAAGTTGGTGAAAAAGCTTATGTCAAGGTCTCCCCCATGAAAGGAGTAGTTGGGTTCAGTAAATCCGGAAAGTTGAATCCGAGGTATGTGGGACCGTTCGAAATACTGGAGAAGGTAGGAACCTTAGTTTACCGTCTATCTTTACCGTCTGATATGTCCAGAATACATAATGTTTTCCACATCTCACAGCTGAGGAAGTATATCACAGACCCTAGTCATGTACTCAAAGTTGCACCACTGATGATTGAAAGAAAACTCAACAAAGAACTTAAATACGAAGAAGTCCCTATACGAATAGTGGACACAAAAGACCAAGTATTGAAGCATCGGATAATACCTTATGTCAAGGTACAGTGGTCAAATCATACCGAAAGGGAGGCAACTTGGGAACTCGAAGAGAAAATGCAATCTCAATACCCTCATCTGTTCGAAAGATCAAGCTAATGCAAGTTTCGAGGACGAAACTTTCAATAAGGAGGGAAGAATGTGAGAACCCGGAAAATTCAACCCGGAGCAAATCATGTAAGGAATACAAATTTAAAATTTAGCTTAATCTAAGCTCAACAACTTACATTCTAACTATAGAACTTAAATATGAACTTAGATTTCAGCTAATTTAACTCAAGGAAATAGCTTCAAAGCTCGAAGATTAACCCAACATGAAGCCAAGCTGCAAGAAATCGCGTCCATTGAAGAGTCGTCACTAGAGGAATAAAACCCCAGCTCAAGGACTCAAACTTTCAGCTCAATGAAGCTCAACCAATATTGTCCTAAGTAAAACCAAAAAAGGGAGCTAAAAGATGAGCTAAGGGTTTGGACAAATTAATGTTGCAAGAATAACCCTTTAGAAAACCAAGGTGACCCTTGAGGAATGGATAGAATTTTTGACCACATTTACACCCATGTTTGGGCTCCAAGTCTCGGCTGAATGGGAGATCAAAAGCCAAAATTTTTCTATAAATATCATCTCATACTTCACAAAAATCGCACTTCTAAAATCCCTCCAAAGTGTCCCAAGTTTCGGCCCCTACATAAGGCACCATCTCGGCCGAAGGCAAGAAAGAAGGAAGGAAATCTCGTGTCGTTGTTTTCATAATGGAAATTATTGTCAACACTGTGGGGAGGATTTGTCCAAATTTCGGTCAGCATCTGGTAGGAATTCGACAAGTTTCATACGTCCAAATTTGAGCAACTCAAAGTACACCTTCACAATTCGGTAAGTCCGCTTTTGTTACATATTTGTTTGTATTTTTAAACTTTGATATACATAATATGACATGCTTATATGTATGTTCATATTTTCGAAAATTGCTATATGTTCTGTTTAAAAATTAGATCGATTATGTTTTCTTGCTATGCTTCGAATTCTTTTGATTCCGCTGTACATGTCTAAAAGTCTGAACTCTGAGAAATCTGATAAGTTCTGTCTGTTACCTCTGAACTCTTTGTTACACTGTTACGAGTCAATTTGAAATGGGACGAGAATTGTGATTCTTTCTGGCCCCCAATGGTGGGTATAAAACCATTTCTGTTTGGCCCCCAATTGTGGGTATAAAACCATTTCTGTTTGGCCCCCAATGGTGGGTATAAAACCATTTCTGTCTGGCCGCCACCAGTGGGTATAAAACCGAGTTCTGGCCTCACCCCTTAGAGGAGTAACATATTGGGGACAATTTGACCATGGAAATGAGATGAGTAACAGTGCTCTGTTGGTTATAATCTGATCTGTTTCTGAACTGTTCTGAAAAATCTGATTGGTTCTGAATTATCTATCTCATATTTGTTCATTTCGATATGATAAATTAAAGGTAATAAGATTTGAAAGATTGTTAAAGAACTGTTTTAAAGAATTAAGTTCTATATGTATTTTTGGATTCGATCGACCCCCACTTGCTGAGTGTTTTCCCAAAAACACTCACCCCCTTACAATTTCAGATAAAAATGAAGAACAAATAAATGAGGAGGAGCAGGAAGCTTTCTGGGGTTGGTGATCGATGATCAAGAGAAAGAATCAAGTTATCTCTTTTGTTTAAGTTTTCCGCATTTCACAACTCTGATGTATTTTATTTCATTGTCATTGTAAGACAATACTTTATTTATGAAAAAGACTGGTTTGATTTGATACGAGGCTTTATTGTTTGCAATATAATTGTTAAACAATGCCGGATGTCACCGACGCTTCGGACTCGGGGCGTGACATTTCTACCTTGCATCTAGACTAGAAAAATCGGCCACCCCTTCAATCAAATCAAATAATATCATTTTCATTTCCTTATCTCACAAATTCAAAGAAAGCAAGATTCATTTTTGCCATTTAATCTCCAATTACCTTGCAACCTTCCCATTTATTTTCCTAGCCTTCTCTCCCACTCCTTATTCACAAAATTCAGTAGGTTTTCAGAGAGAAAAACCGAGAGAAAACACTAGAGAAATCGTGAGAATCAAGAGAGAAAAACAAGAAGCAAAGCAACTCCGTCTCCTCCGCGCCGCGTCGTCGTAATCGTTTGTTTTCTTTCAAAACAAATCCAAGGCATCTGTATATTTTCCCTTGCTCTTCAATCAAGTCATAATATGATTTTTAAACATCACATGGTCATGATTTTATAGCCAAAAACCGAAATTCATGACAGCTTTTTTGGAAAATATGTACGGAATTTTTTTGGCTCCCACATGCACTTCACGGTTTGGCTTGTTTTTGATGATTTCAGGGTGTGGCTTGATCCTAGGCTCCCACGGCTGCATCTAGACATGTACTAGGGCATGTTAGGGTCATGTAAGTCCATTGGTTCCAGCCCCTTCACGCGGGAGAAGGAGATTTGACAGCAACTATCCTAATGAAAAATTATGAGTTTCGAAATTCTTGTTTTCGGCTTGTACAAGGTGGTTCGAATCTTGGTTTACTTTTGGGCCTTTAATCATGGTGGGAACCCTTCCTTGACATGTTTAGGACGTGACCAAGTTGCCCTTTCATGGCTTAGTTCACGTTCCCAACAGTTTTTTTAAAAAATGGGTTTTATGGTGTCAAGTGGGTTGTGGTTGGCTTCTAGCCCTTAGCCATGACTCATGCAACACCTTAGCATGTCTATCATAGACCATGGTTAACCTCATAGCCATTGGATCCTTCATTTGACAGCAAAACAAGCAAGACATCCCACGCGTGCAGTTTGGTTCTCGGTTGGAAGCGTGGTGATGTTTCTGGTGTTGCTTGGATTGTGGCTGGCCTAGGGCCCTTAGCCATGGTTCAAGCCACACCTTGGGGTGTTGGGAAGAGGCTCTGGTCGGTGGTTAAAGCCCCAATGGTCATTAGTCTCGCAAACGACGCAAGGAAGCGCAACAGCTGCTGCTGTAATTTTCTTGACAGCAACTTTGTGCTTCGGTTCGGAGGCTCGTTTGAGTTCTTGGTTGGCTTTTAACCTATGGTCTTGAACTGGACAGTACCTCATTGAGTTAGCAAGGTCATGTTTTTAATCGTTTGTGATTCGGTTAATTTTAGAGGGCGTACGAGAATTTACGGTGCAATGTGCCAAAGTGACCCTCGAAAGAGCGTTTCTTGTTTTTGGCCTCCATTCACCAAATTTCGACTTGTACAATTTTAGGAGCTTTATTTCATCATTTTAGGTGTATTTTAATCATGACTAAATGATGGTTCGATTTTGGTTCGGGTTGGTACGGAGTCATGGTTAGAAATTTAGTTGTTGGTCTAGTTGGCCCCGTTTTTGGGTTCAATGACTAAGTTATTTTCAAGGAAAAATCATTTGCATATTTTTCATGTAAGAATTAGGTCGCAGCGAGCCTGGGAACGATCCAACCCATTCGATAAAATAATACAGGACATTTAATTATATTACGTGCATAAAAATATAAAAATTTATTTTTGAGATATATGCGATATTGCTTGTGGCCACTTCACACTCATGGGATTGCAGCTTATCATGGGATTATTACTTCATCCGGTGGTCACTGACCGGTTCATGTTCATGTATTGGTACGGATATCCAGTCCAAGGGCTGTGATGATCTCTACCGCCCAGTATATTGTGGTTTAGTCTGATCAGACGATTCGGTTCATGTTATGGGCCACTTGCATATAACATATTCCCAACAGAAAATTATTATATGCTATTTCATGACAGGGCTCTATCGAGCAAACATTTCACTTACGATTTTCAGTTCAGTTATGCACGTATTTATAATTACTCATGAAAAGATATTTTTACATTACGCTTTACGATATGATATCTTTACACGGCATGAAATTTTATGATATATTTACTTGTTATCTACGATATATGCATGCTGAGTCTTTAGACTCACTAGACTTGATTGTTGTAGGTACTAAGGAGGTCGGGACCGAGGGCGGGGACCAGTGAGCCATCTTGGGTCGGCAGTAATAGGAACCCGAGGACCTCATTTATCAGTTTATTTATTATTTTATGCAAACCCATTTTATCACGATGAATTATTTTAAGTTGTTGCTTTGAAATAAATATTTACTTCCGCTGCTACTTTAAACATTGAATCTTTTTACTAGTATATTTTATGAATGAGGCATTTTATTTATTTAAAGAGAAAATTTTAAATTATTCCACAAATTTTCAAGTACAAATTTCGAGCCTCTACATAGAACTTGAATTCATCGTTTGTATATCTCGAATCTTCAAAAGTTGTAGGTGAAAGTCATTCTTATCACCATTCGATATTGACTTGTGAGCTGGGGCGGTAAGGAAATAGCGCCCTAGCGCGCCGAGCTCTGCGCGAAGCGATTTTATCGTGCCTCACTGGGGCGGTCATGAAGTAGCTCCCTAGCGTGCCAGACTCTGTCCAAAATGTGCTTTAATGCCGTGCTGGGGCAGATATGAAGTGGCGCCCTGGCGCGCCAGGTTCTGTCGACAAGCCTTGATAATGACACGCTAGGGCGCACAGAAACTAGCGCCCTAGCGCACCAAGTTCTGTCCGGAACACTAGGTTTCGAATTAGCAAAAGTGGTCAAAAGCATTTTGAAGCCTTACATGAAAGTTATAGATCTAAATCTTGGCTTACATTTGCCACTAACCTCACTCAATTTGGATATTGGACTCGAAAGTTATGTTCGTTTTCTCAAAATGTGTCAGTGCATGAACTTCATTGCACCCGATACACTTCGGAAAGATTTTGCCCCTATTTCCAAATGGATTTGGATAAAACTCATAACATGAAAATTAGTAATATGTATTAGATTTTTAATTAAATTGATTTCATTTCATTTGAACTAATACTCATATAATTATGATGAAAACAGTAACATGTGTCACTTATATACTTCATGAACTTAATAACATTACATTGTCAGAAATTATCGATAATCAACATATGATTTACGATAATATGATACACGGTCCTTACATCCCAACTACTCGAGGACCGAGCACCTAGGCGCTTACAATTTCACGACGTGATGCTCAAGTGCCGAAGATTTGCGCTCAGCATGCCGAGGATAAGTAGAATCGCAGCGCTAGTTCGCGAGTTATAAAAGAAAATAAGGCTTCGAAACATTCATTCTACCCTAAACACAAAGCAGCGCCGCACCTCTCTTCCTAAACCACCACCGAAAAACTCCCCTCCTCCACCAAATTCTTCTCAAAATTCCACAATACACAACACAAATCACTCTCAAGTCAAATTCATCTTCACATCTCGCTTCCTAGGTCTCATTTGGCGTAAAAATTTCAACGGGAGTTTCAAAAACGAGTCCACATAGGATTAATTGTAAGCAATTTTTGGCCTTATCACAAGGTAATCATTCTTGGTGTACTGATTCTCGATTTTAATGCTTCGAATTTGAAATAATTGATTTTTGGGTTTATGCATATAACGTGCTTGATAAATTGCCTAAATGAGTTTGTTCTTGAGAATTGTTGGATTGGAGCATTGCATGTTATAGGGGAACTACTGAGCGATTGATTGTTTTGATATTGTGGTGGATATATTGTTGGAATATGATGTTACGAGGCGTTGTTGTAGGGAAAATTGTTATCAACTGAAGTTTTATTTGATTTCAAGCATGCCACCAAAAAAGAAGAGTAAGGGTGGTCGGTCAGGGGATGGTGAGTCGTCTTCAGCTAGTTTTGGTAGATGACAGTTTTGGGATGCTATTGTCGCTGAGAATTATACAAAATTGCAAGAAAAAAATATGTTGCGGGAAAGGGGGATGGATCAGAGCATCCCGGGTTGTGAGGCATTAGTTCTTGTCAGCATTTGAATTGGGATGAGTTTGTGAAGCCGTCTGCAGATTCTACAATGCCCTTGTTCGGGAATTCTACGCTAATTTAAAGGTTAAGCATGAGGACTATTACGTGAAAATCAGGGGGCAGACGGTTGCCTTTGACAGTAAGACGATCAACTCGTTGTACTCGATGCCTGATTATGACATTGACGAGTACACAATGTTATGAGAGAGGCATACCTACGAGACAATCATTACTACACTTTGTGAGCCGGCACAGTTTGGAATCTAAATAATCAACGAGCCCCGGTCACATTCCCAGCGACATCTCGGATGTGACAAATATGAAGGCAGCTTTGGTTTACGTTATCATCACCGGCAGGACAGTGGATGCAGGCGGGGTAATTATAAGTTCGATTTACAGGCTGGTCGGGGCACCTCTACGATTAGTATGCCCCATTCTTCGACCATCATGAATCTCTACCACCTAGCGGGGGTTACATCGGATGATAGTGAGCCGGTGTTGAACACAAAAAGCGATATCTTACTGCTTGAGAAGCTCCCGAGGGATAAGAGACGGAGACAGATTGATAGTGGTCCAGGCGAGGCTTCAGAGATTGGAGCACAGCCACAGCCAGCCCCACAGGAACCACACGCACGACAGGCGGGTACCAGAAAGAGACAGACCGCACACAAGCGTCTCGATGACTTAGAGCGTATGATGAGAAGACAGTTGTGGATCACTCACGAGCACATGGATTACATGCATGATTTTAATCGTGTGGTTGCACAACGCTTCCCTACGACCAGCGCCTCTGATGAGCCATTCCCGCCACCGCCAGCGTTTTCACACCGACCCATCGAGGATGATGCCGAGTATGATGAGGATGAGGAGTTTGAGCTGTCGGGCGAGGACAGCGCGTCCTCATGCTCACTGTATGAGGTACGTGATCCCATGTTTTTCTTGGTTTATTACTGTATATTGGGGACAATGTACGTACTTAAGTTTGGGGGGTTGTTAATTTTGCTTTGCTTGTTTGGATTGTTTGAGTTAGAGTTGGTTAAGTTGTTTTGAGGACTGCATGATTAGTTATTTCCTGCACAGTAGTTAAATTGTTTTAATTTCGTAGGGAGTCTAGTCGAGTCATGTAAAAAAATTCATTTTAATTATTGCAGACTTGAAACGACCTCGATTTTTTTATATATATTAATCATAAATCATAAACTCGAAAATACTAACTAAATAAAATAATTTAACATTTCTAAAAATCATATTAAATTAACATATCATAAATCATAATTATTTAACAACTAAAATCTCGAGTGCATAAAATAAATCCTAAATCATCAACTAACCAAAACTTCTTAAATCGACCTTTAAAAAGATCACTAACCATAAAATAAAGAATGACAATATCTCTAATAAAAATTATTAACATAATTTTTAAATCATTTATCTATCTAGCTAGTGCGGAAACATAAAGGCCCTCGGGTGAGTACTGCTGCATTCGATCCACTCAAGTATCAGTACCTCCCATAAATCATCAAATCCTACATCATACAAACCTAGTAGTTCTAGACATCGATAGCAAATAATACATATACAATCATATGCATTTAAAAATCATATTTTTATTTAAAATAGCTTTTGAACATAAATAAAAAATTTAAAATCATTTAAGCATAATTAAATCATAAATCGTAAAATCATTTTAAAATAACTTTAAGCATAAATAAATCCTTTAAAAATAATTTAAAATAAGCTTTGAACATAAATAAATCAGTTTAAAAATAGCTTTAATCATCATCATATATCATAAAATCATTTTAATTATAAGCTTTCAATCATATATCATTTTGGGTGAAGTTTGATCCTTGAAAGTGACTAGCTTTTATCCTTCGATCGACTGATCAGTCTTCAGCTCCACATGGCCCATGGGGGTGTGCACTAGGCTCCACCGTAGAAATACGATCGCCGGGATCCTTCTGGGGCCTTGTCCCATACACGGGGTCCCTCTGGGACCTTGGCCCATAAACGGGGTCCCTATGGGGCCTTGGCCCGTATATGGGGTCCCTCTGGGGCCTTGGCCCTCACGTCATCCCCGCAAAATTGTAAGTTCACCGCCCTCACATAAACGGATCCCTCACAAATCATATATCATATGTCACAGTCAATTCACATCCCTTAAAATATTTTTCCTTTTATTTTAAAATTATAAAATAGCATAACTTCCAAAAATAGAATTTTTTTAAACAGTAGAAATCGCACAACTTTACCATAAATCATAAAAATACATATTATCATCAAAATCATCATTTTAAATCATAGAATATCATTTTACAAGCATTATGATCCTTTGGGACGTTGCCAAGCGTTTACATATTTTCTAAGTGTAAAATTACCGTTTTACCCCTGGACGTAAAAATTCTCGAATTTATCTTTTTCTCACTTTTAATGACATGGAATTATTATAAATAATTATTTAAACTTAAATATAATTTTTCATAATTTTATAAAGTTTAAAACTAGGCTTTTAAATTAATTCTTTAATTAACGTTTTGTGAGACGATTAAATCTCGGATAAATCCAAAACTCATTATTTCGATCCCAAATTTTAAATATAATATTTTTATTATTTATTCTACCCTTTTGAGCCATGATCCACACCCGTGGACCCATGGTTCCAATTTTATTCTTTTAAATCTCGAATTTGACCCTTGATCGAACCACCCGAGCCATCTCCTTATTTGTTCGAGCCACGGTCAAGCCACCTCAAGCCAAACCCGAGCCAACCCAGCTAGGCACCCTCTTGACCAAGACCAACCCATAGAACCTAGCCCTAGCTCGCTCAAACTCGCCTGGAACCTGAAGACCCGAAACTGCACACATGGTGATTCACGCTCAAGGACTCCTAGCCAAACAAGGAAAATTCCAGCCGAGCCACCACCGAGCCAACCTGACCCTAACCATCCCTGGACCACGCCCAAACCCTACCCAGACCAGCCCAAGCCCTGGAACCGAAGCACGAGCCACCTGAAATAGAACAGCAGCATGCGCGCACAAGGAACATCCCTCACGTTTCCACGCTCCAGTCGAGCCAGCACCACACCCAGCCATTCCAGCCCCTAGCCCGACTCCTTCCCATCACACGGGGACCCTGATGGACCACCTAGCCCAGCCCAAAATTGAGCCACAGCCCCCTGTACAGCAGCTGATCGCGAGAAGGCTTGGGGAGAGTCCTAGCTTTCGTGGACTACTCCCCAGCCTGAACCACAAGGCTAGGACTCTTCCTAGGAGCTAGCCACGACCCTTAGGACCCAACCCCCAGACCTGGTCGAGCCCCAAGCCCCCATTCATGGAAACCGAATCCATGAAACACAACATGCCCCAAAACCCACGGTTCCTTTCTCTGTTTTTCTTCCTACATTCCAGCCTTGAATCTTCTTAAAATTTATCATGTTTTAACCAATAATCATTCGTATTTTATCATGTATTGGCAGCTTAACCCTTGGATTCATAACGTTTTTCGAATAAACGTAAAATCGTTAAAATTTTGAAAAAAACGTATCCTACCGTAAAATAATCGAACACCGATATTTTTCATGCATAATCAATAAACACACACATATTGTAACATACCGTATTTTTCAACTACTTGAAATTTGCGAAAAAATAAAAATTTTCTTAAATAAGAAATAAACCCTCACACTTCGATTTAAAATAAACTGTTCATCAAAAAATAATTGAAATAAAAAGATCGCGAATAAAGTTTGCTAAAAATACTTGTCTAATCATCGTAAACCATAACTTGATATCAGGGTAATAAAAATTGTCGTGCGTAAAATCTTAAAACATGGGCGGTCCTCGGGTTTAGCCTCCTGCTCAAACCAAGCCGGCTCACTGGTCCTCACCCCTCGTCTCCTCAAAGTCATTCTCACCTGCATCGATCAAGTTTAGTGAGTCTAAAGACTCAACATGCATAAACTGAAAATAACAAGTAATACGTAATAAAACCACGTGCATCTTTAAAATAGGGCGTACATACTTGAAACTTGAACATGCATGTAAAAGCTTGAACTTACATACATAACATAGACGTGCCATAACGTGAAACTTTTCTGAAACATGCTTGCAACATACATACTTGAACATACATGAACTTCATCATTTTTCGTAGAGATATGTTTCAAAGCAAGTGACCCATACATAAATACGCCTGATCAGACTAAACCATAGGTATTGGACTGGCAGGGAAAGTCCACTACCACATACATGAGATCCCCGTTCATGATTTAACGGGTGGATTGGTCCCTGATCATGTTTACCGCTTTCCAATCCTGATCTAAACTCAGTCATGCTTTACCGGGGTGGAGAGGCCCTCGGCCACGTTCACCGACTTCCAAACTCATTCATAATTTGGTCACAAGACATTTTGCATACCTCAAAAACTTAAAAATATTTTCTTTTTGCACGTCGAACATACTTACATGGTGTTGAGGATTCGTTGGATATCTCTTGGGGCCACTGCTGCACATACTAACATGAGTTCAAACCCTTAACTTTCATAGCTTAGACGTACTCGTCCTCACCATCGAAGTAATTAAATAGCTTATGACATTCCAGATCTCTCGGGACATGACCTCGTTTAATCATCGTACTAAACCAAGACATCGAACCCCAAAGCAATCAACATATTTTTCCCAAAAAGAAGTACACGGACCCCGTGCCCAGGTCCGACTATGGGTCCGTATAGGCTCTGGAAATATATACCCGAAAAGAAGTAAGGACACGTACCCCGTATACACCTCCGGTTCAGGGTCTGTGCAGGCTCTGTATTATGACACCTCGAAAGAAACAAGGGAACGGACCCCGTGTAAGGGCCCGGCCCTGGGTCCGTGTACCTGCGGGAGAAGCAAACCAACGAGAATTCCTATGCTTGTGACTTAGTCTCCCTAACTCGATCATTCCGACCTTGAATCGACACCTCGAGACCCATCCTAGGATATTATAGCACTGACTCAAGCCTATAAAAATGCCCCAAAACAACTACGCATCACAAGCACGCAACAAATCCGTGAACACGACACTTGACGCCAAAATCATTCCTACGACTTCTAATTCAACCAAGTGCCTAACGACACTAATCGAAACACCAACAATCACCCCAACATCATTCTCGATATACCTAAACCCAGCAGTGATCACCCGTCGATCTCCAACGAAGCCTGCAACAATAAAACATCAAGAACACATCAAGAACGTATTTTTCAGAAAAACGCAATTTGAGCAGTCCCACAAAAACAATCATAACTCACTCATTTCTTTTCCAAATATTTCGAATTTACTGTCAAATCGAAGGTATCAAAACCTTCTACGTTTTATATGTTAAAAGTTTTTCCAGAAAAGCGACTGAAAAATCGCAGTATTTAAAATGACAACGAATTTCGAGTTTTGAGCTCCAAAAACGTTTCAAAATCGATCCAACAATTTTCTGCTCAAACTTTGCACAACATACATGAATTTTCACGCATAATAAACAACAAAACATATAATATGACAAGATCGATGCAAGAATGAAAGAATATACATGTCTTTGATCTTTGAAATTACCAAACCGACGATACCAAAGCGGGAAAGATGCGAGGGACGATCCGGGATGAACGTGGCACTATTTTCTTGAAGAAAAGTGGCGAGAATTACTAAAATATTTGAAGGGAGGGGGAGGCTGCTGAGTTTTCTTAGAACCCTAGGTTTTATTTTGCTCTCAAAAATCTGAAATGAGATGGAATGAAATGTGTGTGCTGATGGTGTGTGTAAAAACGTGTAAGTGTGTGTGAGTGTGTGTAACGTGTGGGTGTGTGTGATTAATTAGGGGTAATTAGGGGCTAATTAGCTCAATCAAATAAATAATAAGCAATTTACATGATAATTAAAATATCAATTCTCCACTAAATTACTAGCATCCCTAAATTTGAAATAAAATGCACATGCCTTAAACTTTAAAAGTTTAAAAATCTTAAATTCACCTAATAAATTAAATTAGACTTTAAAAATACTAAAACTTAATAAATCATTTAAAATTCCTCATTCTTAACTTAAAATAAATTCCAAATTTTAAAATTGCCAAAATCGTCGCCGGTCTCTGTTCCTCGATCCCGCATCGAATAATCGGCTGAAACATGAAACTCAAGAAAACATTTAACGTGCATCGCATAAACATAAATAATTTAAAATAATGTAATTTTATAAATCATGCATCTCAAAAATCATTTTAAATTTGATTAAATAATTTAACAATTAAATAAATGCATGGGTTTTACGTATACTGATTTTGGGCTCTACACATATTATGATTTGTATGATGTTTAAAAGGATTTAGAAAACGTGCATTTGCGTTTATAATGCTCGAATATACGATCTTCGGCGAGGGCGACATTGGACGACCGGACGACGAAGAACACAAGCCTTTATTTTCCTCCAAATTTTCGAAATTGTGAATTGTTTGTGTGGTGAGTTTACGGGTTCTGGTGGTATGGAATGTGAGGTTTAGTAGACCTAGGACTTTATTTATAATTTAATTAACAATTTAAATGAGCTTTGGTTTTGGGCTTGCAAACTTAAGGGTAATTGGGCATACTTAAATTAATTAAATTGAGCCCAATAATAGTTAATTAATTAAATAATAAAAGTTTATAAAATAACTCTCCATAAAATAATAATTTTGATCTTTTAAAACTCCTTGATTGCTCAAAACCGGCTTCTCAGGAAAAATCGAGCTCGACTCGTAAAATAATTCGAACTCCAACATTTTTAAAAAAACTAAATCATTTTTAAATCATATTAGGGGAAGCCTTGCCATTATTTAAATAAAAATACATATTCTTGTCTTGGTTATCCCCGGTCTGCTTTCCCCTGCCTATTATCGAATATTCGGGTAAAATCCTTAATTTCATGTAATCATATCATATTATCATTTAATCAAGCCATCACATATTTAATCATATAATAAATATCATGCTAGCATTTAAAATCAATTAATAAAACAATTAAGCAATTAAAATAATTTTGCATGCATGCGGTTTACGTGGACTGATTTTTCGGACGCTACAATACTAGAGTAATTAGAAAAGAGTTATGGATAAGTCATTATATGCCCGATGATAAAAATGAAGTTGTGGTTCTGAAGCATATATGTGTTCAAGATAACTTGGGACTCAAGTTTTTTTTTTTTTTTTTTTTGCACTATCATGTTTGTTGATACTATCGATGCTTAGAGACAATTTACATATCTGTGATGCTAAAGAGACAATTGAGATCTGATTTCTAGTAATTATCACATGACATTGACTGACACTTTTTCAAACACAGATATGATCTAGGCAATTGTTTGTAGATATCTTTGGGCATGTTTTCATTATTTATTATCGATTTGTTAGCCCATTGAGCCTCGAGTTTTTTAATAATATTGAGTTTTTTTATGCAACGCCTCAGATTCGACGACTGTCCTCACTTTATCAAGACGAGTCTTTCCAGCGTGCTTATGTCCTCACTCACACGCAACCTGAAAAATTTCCCAGGAGGTTACCCATCCCAAAATTGCGCCAAGTCAAGCACGCTTAATTTTGGAGTTTTTATGTGATGAGCTACCGAAAAGAAGATGCACCTTCGTGATATGAGTAGTACAAATTAAATCTTTTAAGCCCTCTTCAACTGTACAGTCCATTACGTTGAACAGTCTCGGAATTCCTCTCATTCCCGTGTGGGTCGGTTCATTCATGTTCCCTCCACCTAGAAGCCTGCCAGGAGCCGCTCATTGTCCGTGCAACTGATGGCACCGGCGATCACTCCCTGCCCTCTTCGGCCCCGGGCCTCACATTTTGTGTGCCTGGCTTAGATATCATTTTGGTTGAACAGTGCATGTGATTGGTTTGTATGAGAAAACTAATGGAGTGACGGCAATCTAAAACTTGTTTGAACACTTTTCGAGGCGAAATACGGATAATATGTGACATAGGAATGATTTAGGCAATCTTTGGAACCGTTTGAGCCTTCGAGCCTACCAAATGAAATAAAATATCCCTAATGTCCCATTTTGAGCTTACTAAAAATCAAGTAGTGTGTCTCAATGACATACAATTAGCCCATGCTTGTATCTATTCTATATCACATAACAACTATCAAATAAAGTTTATACACTTACTATCCTATCTAATTTTGAGATAAATAAATTCATTGGTGTTGAATGATTCAAATACTCATTGAAAAGAAAAAGAAAAACAAATGTGTATAAAGGAATTGAAAAAGAAACAAAAAGAAGAAAAACAATGAAAGGAATTAATCAAAAAATTGTGAAGAAGAAAAATATGGGAAATAGAGGATATGAATAAGAAGAAAACAATAAGTGATGGTGAATGAAAATGAGTGAAAATGGTGAAGTTCAAATATTTCTCTCAATTTTTTTAATTCTCATACCCTTTTAATATAGCCATGAGCCATAGCCTAACGTTATAAGCCTACAAGATCTATTAACCTTGTCACATTTATCCAATATACTAGTGAAAAAAGTTGTTCAAGTCAAGCTTATGGATACCTTAGAAACATAGTTAGCAAGTATGAGGACTTTAATCATTTTCATGTAAGCATCTCATCGTTTGACTTTTTTTTTTGTATACATGTGTTGACTATCTTATTAGCCAAATAATCACCAATAAAGTCATTTGTGATCTGTGTAAGTGAATTTATATTTTAATGAAGTGAGAGTTGAACTGAGCTGAAAATTTCTTGAGTTTATAAGGCAAGTGGGTGTTGTGAATCTATTTGAGCATTCGATTGGATAAATGAACATTGACATATCATACATGCGCGTGATTCTTAACTAACAGTGAATTACATGAAAATAGATAAGTCGGAGGCCAATGTCAATGCCTGCATATCCATGATTTATAGTTGTTAGAATTAAATTCTTGATTGAGTTCTTATTTTTATTATGCCCGGGACTAGCAAAATAAAAAGTTTGGGGGTTTGATAAGTGCAAGAATTGCACTTAATTTATATGAGAATCCATTTGAATTATGTTAGTTTCGGACAGAATTACGCTTGTTATTTGTTGTTTTTCTGTCGTGTAGGAGATAAATCACTATTGGATGATTGATGACGATTAGAGACAATTTTGATGTTGAACGGCTGATGGACGAGAGCCGCAGCGCTATCATGCCAAGCAACAAGCGCCTAGGCGCTGACCAGCAGCGTGAATCTGAGACACAAGCGCCTAGGCTCTGCCCAAGCAGCGCCGTGGCCCCACACATTCGAGACATGGGCTCCTAGGCACTGAACAACAAGCGTCGCGGCGCTAATGGCTGCGAGTATCAGACAAATGGGCTTAAACTCACGGGCCCAAACGAAACATAAAAAAGAAGAATAGGGTTGTAGATGAATACAACCATTTTTGGGAGAAAAAGCACAGCAAGAGACGAGAGCACACAGACGAGAAAAATAATTGGAGCGCAAGACTTGATCGCACGACGAAGAACGACGAATCTGGGGACAGAGACAGCCAATTCTGATTTGTCATCTAATCTTTCGCCTATTTAATTTCTTGTGTTGCGATATCTAAAACTTCAAACATGTTTTTCTTTTGCCTAGATTTCATTATGAAGTAATTTTTCAATTCTAGATGATGATGTAACTTTGTTGATACGACAATTTTGACACGGTTGTTTTTATGATTGAATTCCTTTTGGTTTAATTTTGTTTCTTTTTTTTAATCGACTTCGGTTTAATGGCCATAAATTGTTTGTTGTCTGATTAATTCTATAACTTGGAAGATGGCTAGGACTATAGATAATTAGAGACAAATCGTTGAATATTTATATCGTTCGGAAAGCGTATAACTTTAGCGAAGCCTAGGTAAGATCATCATTTGCATATATAATTTAAACTTAGATTTTTATTAGGAATGTTTGAATCGAAGTTTGAATGATACAATTTATTTGTCACTTGGGAAAGGGGAAATAAAATAATTACGTGTTTTTTGCCATTAAATGAATGGAGTTCATGAATATAAATGCAACCAAGAATAATTATTTTGGAAACATAGTGAATCACTCCTCTAGATATTTTATCTTAGTGATATTTTCTCAATTCGGTGATTCAATTACTATTTTTTTGTAATTAATTCGTGTTAAATAGACCAACATTTTTATTGATTTTTCTAAATAAAGTCGTGACTATTTTAATTACAAGCACTGATATATTTTTATTTATACACTCCTCGTGAGAACGATATTTTACTCTCATATATTAAAACTTGACAATCGTTTGCTTGCGAGCGAAAAACAAGCAACACCTGCCAGAAAGTCAAATTTGACCGTTGCAATGTCAGAAACAGAAAAAAATCTTTTCCAACGGTCATATTCTTGTATCTAACGTATATATTGCTCTTGGGGGCTATATATAAAACATCTTGAAGATTAATGACAAGCTTTTGAAGGGGATTCAAAGCATAATCAACTTATTTAAAGAAATTATTCTAAAATAAGAGCAAGCCCAAGAAGGGAAATCGAAATATATATATTAGCTTAGTGAGAAATTTTCCCCTCGTGTGTGAGGATACATTTAAGAGTATATACACAATAATAGATTAATTTCCTCACACGCACAATCACTTACATATACAAGAGAGATGAGTTTCAAAGTTTAGTTGAGCGATAGTCTTCACACAAATTGTGGGGACCCGGACGCTAATTAATTCCTTAATCGTCTTTAGGAATAATTCAAACAATTATAATAAATAGGGTCTAAATTTTTTTGTTTTTTTAAATACAAAGCGGAAACGTAATGTAATTCTATTCAAATTACATATTAAACATAATTATACAAATCTTGTATTATCTACAAAAATTCAACTAGGTTCAACTATATATCAGTGCTGAAACCTAAGTTACTTCGAAGCCTGGATCTCCACGCTATGTAGTCCAGCCTCGTTCTCTTCTTGACCCTGATCCTATCCCACCTGTTGTCATGCACACATACAAACAAGACAACAGCCAGATAACTCAGGTGAGAATTATATTCTCAGTATAATTCATGTATACATGCAATCATAAAAAAAATATAAAAGCATATAACAGATATATCTAATATGTATTCAAATCAGAATATAAATTCATATCAAGAATAACTCATATTCTAAACATGTACCATCATCAGGAACATAAATCAATATGTACCATATTCAGGAACATAATCAACATAAATCAATATAACTGTCAATTAGACTCCTGACTCCACATTTTAGACTAGACTCAATCCTAGTCTAGGGATCCCGGTTTCCAGAAGTTAGCATTCCCATATCGACCAACAGTAATAGAAAAGACTCCAGTGCTATCCACGTCGATAGGGTATCGATCACCAGTAATAGAAGAAATACCAATTCTATCCACATCGATATGGTATCGATCACCAGTAATAGAAGAAGGTCGTATTCTATCCACATCGGTATAGTATCGATCACCAGTAATAGAAAGAACTTCGATTCTATCCACATCGATATAATATCGATCATCAGTAATAGAAGAAGTTATGATTCTATCCGCATCGATACGGTACCGATCACCAGTAATAGAAGAAGCTCCGATTCTATCCACATCGATATAATATCGATCATCAGTAATAGAAGAAGTTATAATTCTATCCACATCGATAGCCAAACATCCGGTGACAGACTTTGGCACCATCGCCAATACACTATCTTGTGACATCGTGCAATGTGCCCGTGGCGATCCCACCACTATCAGGTACTTCTGTCACAAGATTACTCGTCTAATACCTGCTGTCTATAAATCAAGAGAACAAGTACATAAATCAAATCAATACAATAAGGTAAAGTATGTGATTTAGGAAACTCGAGCCAAACCTCACTCGAGTTGTGCAATCCCAACTCAACATTAATTTATACCTTTATCTTCTCGGTCCGACGAAGACGAAGTATCGAAGTCAACTCTGTCCATACCCAATCTGATAATGACAATCGAATAGATACAATATCAGTATATCACTCAGTTCAAAACCTGTTCTGATTAATACTCAAATCAAAACATAATCTAATCAATGCCAATCGACATATGATACCACAATACCATCTCAACCAATATCGAGTCTGATCAATATCAATCAACTGATGTTTCGACGGCATAACAATACAGTCTCGATAATCCCGTCAGTCCCAACATCACAGATATAATACCAGAACTCATAATCACTATCGATATAACTCATAATTTCCACGATAATATAAATCTGATATCGATTTTCAATCAAATTGACTCCAAAATTCATAACAATTCCATAACCAGTCCGTTTTTTAATCTGCCTTCGATTCTATGATGTCTAACATGTCAAGAACATCATATATGAATTCCATTCAATTCTGGCAATATCATAATTTCAAATCGTATCTAAACGTAACAAAACTTACGTCCAGTTGTAGCCTGCGTTGATAGGAATACAGTACTGAAGTCGGATTCAAAATCAGATGGACGGTTCGCTCGTAAATCAATTTCGAAAATCACTGACGAAGCCTTTTCCCTGAAGCTTCCTCGGATAACTCAATGTAAATATTTCGTCCATTTACATATATATATATATATATACACACATGCATGAATCAAGAAACGTGGCGACTCCTCAATCTGCATGTCTCGCGCATATGCGCGACCCCAACCGGCGCATATGCGCGAGACCTACTGGTCTCGATGCGCTGCTTCACAACTGCTAGCGCATATGCGCGCCTCAATCCGGCGCATATGCGCCAAAGCTTCCTGTTCCAAAACGTTGGCTTCTGGACTGCTCGCGCATATGCGTGACATCACTCGGCACATATGCGCGAGACACCATTTCTCGGCGCGTGTGTCTCGGCATCTCTCGCGCATATGCGCGCCTCACCTCGGCGCATATGCGCGAGGTTCTCTGAACAAAGTATACTACAGCTCGCGCATATGCGCGCAATCACTTCGCGCATATGCGCGGGATCTTCTGCCCAATTCGCGCACAGCTCGCGCATTACGTCGCGCATGTGCGCGAGTGGCACCTCCCTCGCACCTAATTCGTGTCTTTTCTCACCTTTCCCGGTCCACTCCATTCCGTCTATAATCACTTCAATTAATCAAGAAATCATCCCAGATTAATCTCGGATTACGGTAAATATACCCAAATCATTTTCGATTACGGTAATCAAATTCTCGGGCCTTACATTTCTCCCCCTCTAAGATATGATTTCGTCCTCGAAATCACAGGCAATCAAATCAGATAAGGAAGAAATGTATACTAGAGGTTACTTCAGCAAACTCATTCTACCAAACCATTTTGATAAAATTAACTGCAAATATTGGCTATACAACGTCCGTATATACCAATCAACAGCTCATATCCAATCAATATCATCAGTTGTTATCAAATTTAATCTCAAATATCATTGTACTATCATTCTCATTCAGAGAAAATTCGCAATTCTCACTGTACAATACCTCGACTAGAGCTATCTCGATACTCATCTAATAGCTATTATTATACAATAATTCATAAAGTGACAAGACATCAGGTCATAAGTGCTAAAATCCAGCACTACAGTTCCTGGATATCCTCCAGTATCTAGATAGTTCGCTCCGACTATCCATCAATCTATAATCCATAGATAAAAATCATGCTATACATTCTTCCAAAAGTTTAAAATCAACCAAAATCATGGTATGATATAATTAACTCTGGCATTCAATATAATCTGACCCCTTTTCTGACATACCTCTAAGTCGTCTAGGCATATCTATACGTCATCCTGTACAATATACATATGCAGATTTGAACAATCGTTCAATCATAACCACATCCTGGTATATTCTTGGCACAATTTCGGTAAATCTATCACCAGATCCATAGAAACGTACTCCTATTTCTATTCAGGAATCGATAATCTGTATAACCAATCTTCTGGTTTCTATCTTCATGTCTTCATCTGTCAGCGATTTAGACATTTCAATACAACTCTGACATAACTGATTTTGTTTATTTACATCAAAACTGTCCGTTCGAATTATCACACATTTCTTGTTACCAAAATAATACTGAATCTACTACTGTGTGCCTCTGACAATACCTGTCATTTCAAATTCGAAATATCTGGCACAAACAATTCAGCTAATTATATAAAATAAAGCATTACCTACCTGGTATTCTGATTGACCCACTGTTCTGATTATCGAAATCAAGTTCTGAACAATCGGATCACTTTCTCAACTGTGCTACAATCAATCAGTATACTATCTTCAGATATCACAGACTCTGAATACAATCTGTTGCAATCTGGATTCATAGCCGAATAATTCTGTATACAACCATCTCAGTTCCCAGAATATTCAATACAAATTTCAACTGTTCGATTCAATCAATCATACGCTGCGAATATATCAAAATATCATAGATAAAACGAGCATAAAATCATCAGAACACTTCGGAACACAGGATTTATCAACCCATACACAGAACTGAATTATTCCCCAGAGAAACACATAATCAGATGTAACTCTAACTCTCAGGCAGTAAATCTTCTAACTGACATTTCAGTTCTTTCAATTCAATCAATATCATTCTGTACAGAAGTCTAAAATGAAATTCATACCTGATATCCAATCAAGGCTGAAGTCGCTCTCCCTGATATAAGACAAATCCGGAATTTCATCTGGAACGACTATAGCAACTCTCACGCTACTGACAAATCATTCCCAGATAGGCTCTACTTCAGTAATCAACTGAATACATAAGGAATTACTCAATTCTTTTCGCTAATTATCGAATCATACATAATACGGATATCAAGGAATTCAAAATTGAGAATCCTTATCGTATATCATTCGTTCAATCGGCCATTTCAGGTCCGAATCTTACCATCTCCTGGCAAGAATCTATAATAGTTCTGTACTTGTTAGTATATTAATATCAATAATGTAATCAAAATCAGATAACACAAGTACAATACAATCTAATTCAATCTCATTCTCTTTTTACTGCAGTACACAATATATCACAGAATTCACTGATATCAATTCATTTCCCCAAAAGGCACAAGGATCAATACTACAGTAATACAGACCCAGCAGGTACAACATATATCAATACAACTCAGTCAAAGATAATCGTAGGAAATGCATTAGTATATATCAATACATATGCAACATAATCTTAAAAGATTATTACCTGCCACTATATCATCACGTGTGTCCTGGGTCTGTTCCTCGATCACTACCACCAGATGCTTCTGCTCCCTGAAATCTTCGGGAACCTTTCTGTGGACAGACTCTAGCAAAGTGTCCCTGCTGTTTACAGATATTGCACCTACCAGTCACTCCCTGGCACTGCTCCATGGGATGTCTCCCTCCGCAAGTCCTGCAATAAACTCCAGTATAACTCGGGCTAGAACCACTGGAGCTAGATGAACCGCTCCCTAACTTCTTGAACTGTTTCTTTCGAGCTTTCAACTGCTCTTTCTTTCCACCACTGCTGCTGCCAATCTCAATTCTGTAAGGCAGTTGTTTTGGTATCGATGTTGGAAGAACATATGAAGCTTCCTTTTGTCGCCTCAGAACGGTTTCTGCTCTTTTGGCTCGATTCAGAATATCAGAAAAATTACTCGGTTGTTTCACATTCACCAATGTGCGTATCTCCGGATTCAATCCCTGGATAAACTGATCAGATACAGTTGTATCATTTCTAGCCACTTGAGGGGCAAAATGTATCAAGGTGAAAAACTGGGCCAAATACTCATCAACATTCAACTGACCCTGTCTCAGATTTGTAAACTCTGCACTTTTATCCTGTCGGTATAATAGAGGTACAAATCTTTGATAGAATTCAACTTTAAAAATTTTCCACGTAATCGTTGAGCCACGCTGTGCTATGGCTTTCCTGGTTACCAGCCACCAACTCCTAGCGACTTCCCGTAGTTGATTTCCAACCAGTTTAACTCTACAATCATCTGTGAAACCCAGAAATTCAAATAACATTTCAATATCCTCCAGCCAATTCTCACAATCGCCTGGCGCCTCAATACCCCTCAGAATCGGCGGTTGAAATGACTAAAATCTCATCAACTGTGTTTCCATCAGAGTTTCTGATACATCCATCAGATCAGTCGAAGTACTACCTCGTTCTCGCACTCTTCTTGGAGGGATATCTGATTACCACAAGGGTTAGTACCACATGAGATAAATCAATCTCAGTCCCTTCCTGATCAGCTTACCTTCTGATCAAGAATTGGTTCTGATTCATTTTCAAATCAAATACATTACCAAATCACTCAGCTATTCAGGTAACATGTATTTAAAAGCAGTAAACATAATATCATGCTAGCATACACAATGTAAATCAACATTATAAGTAAATCACATGCTAGCAATCACATGCAGGAAAGATAAATCAATCTACCCCGCTCACTCTCTTCTATCTCAATCTCAAAAACTACAGTTCTGGAACCTACGTTTCTGGAACCTAATGCTCTGATACCACCTGTTGTGGTGACCCGGACGCTAATTAATTCCTTAATCGTCTTTAGGAATAATTCAAACAATTATAATAAACAGGGTCTAAATTTTTTTCTTTTTATTTTTAAATACAAAGCGGAAACGTAATGTAATTCTATTAAAATTACATATTAAACATAATTATACAAATCTTGTATTATCTACAAAAATTCAACTAGGTTCAACTATATATCAATGCTGAAACCTAAGTTACTTCGAAGCCCGGATCTCCACGCTATCTAGTCCAGCCTCGTTCTCTTCTTGCCCTTGATCCTATCCCACATGTTGTCATGCACACATACAAACAAGACAACAGCCGGATAACTCCGGTGAGAATTATATTCTCAGTATAAATCATGTATACATGCAATCATAAAAACAATATAAAAGCATATAACAGATATATCTAACATGTATTCAAATCAGAATATAAATCCATATCAAGAATAACTCCTATTCTAAACATGTACCATCATCAGGAACATAAATCAATATGTACCATATTCAGGAACATAATCAACATAAATCAATATAACTGTCAATTAGACTCCTGACTCCACATTTTAGACTAGACTCAATCCTAGTCTAGGGATCCCGGTTTCCAGAAGTTAGCATTCCCATATCGACCAACAGTAATAGAAAAGACTCCAGTGCTATCCACGTCGATAGGGTATCGATCACCAGTAATAGAAGAATTACCAATTCTATCCACATCGATATGGTATCGATCACCAGTAATAGAAGAAGCTCGTACTCTATCCACATCGGTATAGTATCGATCACCAGTAATAGAAAGAACTCCGATTCTATCCACATCGATATAATATCGATCATCAGTAATAGAAGAAGTTATGATTCTATCCACATCGATACGGTACCGATCACCAGTAATAGAAGAAGCTCCGATTCTATCCACATCGATATAATATCGATCATCAGTAATAGAAGAAGTTATAATTCTATCCACATCGATAGCTAAAACATCCGGTGACAGACTTTGGCACCATCGCCAATACACTATCTTGTGACATCGTGCAATGTGCCCGTGGCGATCCCACCACTATCAGGCACTTCTGTCACAAGATTACTCGTCTAATACCTGCTGTCTATAAATCAAGAGAATAAGTACATAAATCAAATCAATACAATAAGGTAAAGTATGTGATTTAGGAAACTCGAGCCAAACCTCACTCGAGTTGTGCAATCCCAACTCAACATTAATTTATACCTTTATCTTCTCGGTCCGACGAAGACGAAGTATCGAAGTCAACTCTGTCCATACCCAATCTGATAATGACAATCGAATAGATACAATATCAGTATATCACTCAGTTCAAAACCTGTTCTGATTAATACTCAAATCAAAACATAATCTAATCAATGCCAATCAACATATGATACCACAATACCATCTCAACCAATATCGAGTCTGATCAATATCAATCAACTGATGTTTCGACGGCATAACAATACAGTCTCGATAATCCCGTCAGTCCCAACATCACAGATATAATACCAGAACTCATAATCACTATCGATATAACTCATAATTTCCACGATAATATAAATCTGATATCGATTTTCAATCAAATTGACTCCAAAATTCATAACAATTCCATAACCAGTCCGTTTTTTAATCTGACTTCGATTCTATGATGTCTAACATGTCAAGAACATCATATATGAATTTCATTCAATTCTGGCAATATCATAATTTCAAATCGTATCTAAACGTAACAAAACTTACGTCCAGTTGTAGCCTGCGTTGATAGGAATACAGTACTGAAGTCGGATTCAAAATCAGACGGACGGTTCGCTCGTAAATCAATTTCGAAAATCACTGACGAAGCCTTTTCCCTGAAGCTTCCTCGGATAACTCAATGTAAATATTTCGTCCATTTACATATATATATATATACACACACATGCATGAATCAAGAAACGTGGCGACTCCTCAATCTGCATGTCTCGCGCATATGCGCGACCCCAACCGGCGCATATGCGCGAGACCTACTGGTCTCGATGCGCTGCTTCACAACTGCTGGCGCATATGCGCGCCTCAATCCGGCGCATATGCGCCAAAGATTCTGTTTCAAAACGTTGACTTCTGGACTGCTCGCGCATATGCGCGACATCACTCGGCGCATATGCGCGAGACACCATTTCTCGGCGCGTGTGTCTCGGCATCTCTCGCGCATATGCGTGCCTCACCTCGGCGCATATGCGCGAGGTTCTCTGAACAAAGTATACAACAGCTCGCGCATATGCGCGCAATCACTTCGCGCATATGCGCGGGATCTTCTGCCCAATTCGCGCACAGCTCGCGCATTACGTCGCGCATGTGCGCGAGTGGCACCTCCCTCGCACCTAATTCGTGTCTTTTCTCACCTTTCCCGGTCCACTCCATTCCGTCTATAATCACTTCAATTAATCAAGAAATCATCCCAGATTAATCTCAGATTACGGTAAATATACCCAAATCATTTCCGATTACGGTAATCAAATTCTCGGGCCTTACAGATATTAAAAATTGTGTTTGTAGTATTGGTGTAAAAGACATTAATCATTATGCGGATTGTGAGATTGCGACCTATAATCAAAAGTGTACTAATAGTTTCAATTAGGCAAGTGATAAGTCCTAAGTCGAAATTAGTTTGTACAAATGGTTGTCTAAATCAAAGTCTTCTAGTGATCCTTCTAAAGAGAAAAAGAGTGACGTAGAAGTTGTTGATATCCGAACATCCGTAAACAAATTCGTGCATATTTATTAATTGCATTTACTTACTTTTGCTACTGTCTTTGGTAGGCATATTTGAAGCATTTTATGTTTTTTCTAATAATAAAATATTGCATACAAAGTGATTGATAAAATGTCTCAACCAAATTATTCTTTTTATTTCAATTTGCATACTTTTTAAATGTTTTTCAAAATATTTAATCGATTTTTAGAGGAGTTATTTTAGTTTCTTCATCTTGGTTTTAGAACCAATCTCGATTTATTTTTTCAGTGACCAGTCCATTTTATTATTATTTGAAGAACGAACTATTGTAACTCTTTTAATCGTAAAATTTTTAAATAGTTTATTGACCCCTCTTTAAACTCTAACTCGGTCCTAACACTTTACACTGAAGTTTTTGTCCACAATTTTTTTTCTCTGTTTCCCTCACACCAGGAAATTGGCCACCTCTCTCTTGGAAGCACACAACCACTTCTCCACAGCACCGTCACGCAGCCGCCGAATTTTTAAAATTTCGGCGATCAACTCTCAGCGCAAATTTCGTATATATCTAGTGCGATATATACAAGGAATTTGGTTTTTAATCGTTAACCTGATTCAGGAGATTGCAGAAGGTGATTGATTCCAGTAGATCATTCGTATGTATTTACAAGAAAGACAAATTTCGTCAATCCCAGATTGGTTTGGTGTCCAGCGTTCTTAAACACAAAGGTAAATCAAATATGAAAGTTCTATAAATGATTTAAATCATACGACGCCCAAGAGAGTTTTGATCAAAAATTTTAAACTTCCGCTTCTTATTGGATACGAGAAAACGGTAAACCAACATTTTTATAGTAACATTACCATTTTTTTTACAAAATCCAATCATTTTTTTGCACATACATCTATTTTTAATTCACAAGAGTATATGAGGAAGTAGATTTGCAAAATATTTGAAACGGTAAAAATAACATGTCAATTAAACAATTACCATTAAATATAATTTTTGATAAAACGATAAATATGTGGACCTACATTTACTCAACCCGAGGTCATTACTCTAACAAGAAATAAAAAATTATCAAATTTAATGTAGCAACTAATTATTTAGATATGAAATCTCTGGGAAAAAAATCTCATTATATCCTCTCTAGGGTAACAATGATCCCAAGTATACACGATTTCATAATATAATGTTTCACCTAGCCATGGTTCACAGCCAAGCCAATAAAACTCAAAACTCCAAAAAAGCCAAGCCGACAAGCCATTTAGAGGAGGAGGTTAAAAATCAATACAAGACTAGGATTGCGGTGTCGTAATTATCTTTACATTTGAGGAAAATTAAATTTAGTAATATAAAAATGTAAATTTTAAAGAAATGTAGGCATAAATAAAGCACCAAAACCAAAGATGTGAGTGTGAGTGTGAGTGTGAGTGTTTCAGTAATAGCATGGTTTCTCTCTCACATGTTTCTCTTCTCCAATTCTGAAATACGGAAAACAGAGCTTGACAGTAGAGTTTTAATGGTGTCCATATCCCCCCCTGAATTTCTCTCCTCCCTCTTTCTCCCCCTTTTCCTCCGAGTTTCGTATTTTTTTATTGATTAAACTTTGTTGGTTTGCTTGGATCTGTCACCACCAATACCCATTTTAGTTTCAATAATTTTTTTTTGTTTTAAGCTTTATTTCTTGTGTTTTGTGTGCGTTAAAATGAGCAAGGAAGAGTTCTTGAAGATCCAGGTAACTTCCTCTCTTCCCCATTTGCCCGTGAAGTTGGATTCGTGCTAGTTTGAACATTTTGGATTGTGGGCTTTGCTCTGTTACATTTTCTATCATCTTTTCTCGTTTTCTTCTTGTAATATGAAGAAATCAATCAAATGTGTATAGTAGATTATTTCATTTCACTCCCTAGTTTTTTTTTTTTTGCTATAACTCCCTTGTTTGTGATTTGTGCTTCTGAGTGATAAAGATGCAAACTTTACGCTGTTCGTGTTCTCTGGCTTTGCTTGTATATGCAGACTTGTGTTCTTAAAGTCAATATACACTGTGATGGTTGTAAGCAAAAAGTGAAGAAAACCTTGCAGAAGATTGATGGTATAGTTATATTTCTTGACCTCAAGTTACTCTTAGAACATTTGGCTTGATTTTAATTTCAATGGCAGGGGTTATATGTCCACGTATTCTTGAGTTTTATGTAGGTCCACATATATATGTCCACGTATTCTTGAGTTTTTTTTCAGGATTTGGCTTGATTTTAATTTCAATGGCAGGGGTTTACACGATAAAAATAGATTCAGAGCAGGGGAAGGTCACTGTTTCAGGCAATATTGACGCAGCCACACTCGTCAAGAAACTTACAAAGAATGGAAAACATGCTGAGATTTGGGGTGCAAGAAAGGCAAATAACAATCATCAAAACCAGCTGAATAATCAGTTCAAGAGTATGCATACTGGTAATGGAAAAGGTGGAAATAACAAAGGCCAAGGTCAAAAGAATGGTGGAAGTAACCCACTGAAAGGTGGGCCACAGCCACAGGGCCAACATCCTCAGATTCAGCAGCTTCAACAATTACAACAGTTGAAAGGGTTTCAAGATCTGAAAATTCCCCCACAACTTATGAAAGATATGAGAATACCAATAAATAACAAGGATCAGAACCAGAAGAATGTTAAGTTCAGTCTGCCTGAGGACGAATATATGACTGATGATGATGACTATGACGACGACGATTACGACGATGATGACGATGACTACGAAGATGATGAAATGGATGATATGCATGTGCATAACAAGAAGCCTGTTATGAGCAATGGCCATGGTGGTGCTCAGATGCCTAACATGATGATGAATAACATGCTGAAGGGTGTTGGAAATGCTGGTAATAATGGAGGAAATGGAGGTGGAAATTTGAAAGGTGGCAGCGGTGGTGGAAATATACCTGTGCAGATGAATCTTGGTGGCGCCAACGGTGGAAAGAAAGGCGGTAATATGAACAACAATGGTGGCAACCAAAACCAAGGTGGTGGAAAGGGTGGTAAGAAAGGAGGTGGGCAGCCACAAGACGGCAAAAACGGCGGCGGCCAAAATAAAAATGGTAATGGCAACAGTTTTAATGCTAATGGAGCCAAGAATGGGGGTGGAATGAAAGATATGTATCATGGCATGATGCCTAACATGATGAATGTGGGTCAAATGGGAAAGAACATGCCGATGCCAATGAGTCAAATGGGTAATCTTCCGATGAGCCAAATGGGCAACATTTCCGCCGTACAAGGCCTGCCGGCCTCAGCTGCAAACGGTGGCGGAGGTGGTGGTGCAGGGTACTTTCCGGGTGGTGCTGCCCCCGAGCAGATGACCGGGAACCCCTATTATCAGCAACAATTGGCAACAATGATGATGAATCAGCAACGTGCTAACGGGAACGAGAGGTTTCACCCGATGATGTATGCCCGGCCTCCCCCTGCCGTAAACTACATGCCTCCCTATCCTCCATATCCCTACCCTCCGCCTCCGGGAGAGCAGGTGGATCAGTACTCGATGTTTAGTGACGAAAACACATCCGGTTGTACGGTGATGTGAGATCGGCCGAGTCGATCAAATAACGATCCGATTCGGAAATGAATTATCTGATGATTCAACTTTTGCTAGTCTTGAATCTTGATGACCATAATATACAATGGAAATGGTTAGCTTTTTTCTTCTTCTTTTTTCCCTACTTCCCCCCGTTGAATTTCAAGTTTATATTAGTGTTTAATGATATGTTGGAATATTTGAGAGATTGTATGATATGTTAAACAGGTTTCAAGATGGATGTAAAATATGGGGGGAGGGTTGGTGCTGGTTGATTTTCTTGATAAATTATGTTTATATTATTATATATGTTGAGAAAAAAGAAATAAAGTTGTAAGAAAGTGTCGTTTTAGAATTGTTCTCTAATTTTCTTTTTCTACTTCACTTCGTGAGATTGATTATCTATTCCAACTTCCATCGATTCTCAGAAGAAACATACCTAAATCAAATGAACCATAACCATGAATGGTGGCATTTGACATTATTGAACTAATCCCAACTACAAGGATTGATTGAAATATCAAAGTATGAGTCCAAGCTGGTGGGACAGATCTCACGATAAGGATTATATATATATATATATATATATGAAAAAATATATATATTTTATTTTAATTTATATTCTTAACTCGAATCCTTCCAAGAGACTATTGGGTGAGTAGAAGTGGGTACGCATTCATATACAGGATGACAAAACATTGGATCCCATTTTTCGATGTGATATGGGACCCGTTCTTGTGTATTTAATTATTCATCATATACTACAAATATACATATGTATGTGTGTATGTATGGTCATTTATTTGTTTATATTAAGAGGCAGGTGGGTGGTGAGTATTATTGGGTTTGGTGTTATCCCATATCCATGCATGTGTTGATACAGAATATTTCCACAACGTACAATGTCAAATCAATTGCATAAGTGGGCAGATTCAACTAGAAGCAATGACTTATTTAAATAACAGCTATTTTATATTTTTATCATGAAAAAAAATATATACGAGTGGGGAAGAGCAACCACTTCAAAAAGCCTTTCTTGGTTTTAAAAAATATCAGCAACGATGTGTCTACTTAATGAATGTACATGCATTTCTAGTGTGAGGTGGGCACATAGACGATTATAATTGATGAGTAACATATCTAAATTATATATATATATATAAAATATATATATAAAAGTAAGTTAATCTAGCAAGATTATCTATTATATGTGAGCGTTCTACTCTCTTCAAATTCAATGATTGGACTTTTAAAAGCTTTGAACAGGTTTTTCAAACATATGAGGTTTTATTTTAAAGAATAAAAATGGGTTTTGGAATGTATGCCTTTAACATTATTTATTTTGACTAATTTATGTGCTTGGTAAGTGGCTGCAGGATATCTTCTTTCATGAAATATTTTGTTTTTAACTTTCATCAATGATTTAATTAAGAAAATGATTTTCTCATATTATTTTTTGACTAATTTATGTGCTTGGTAAGTGGCCGCATGATATTTTCCTTTGCGGGGTATTTTGTTTTTTTAACTTCCATCAACTATTTAAGTAAGAAAATTAACTCTTTGTATTTATTTAAAATACATATGAAGATGTTCTTAATTAAATAGTTGACCGAAATTATTTTACAATTTCCTTTATCTTTGCTGCAAACTTGTCTATGATACATAGCATTACTTGGTATGGCATGGGACAAATAACATTTAAAATCCCAGTAAAATAAAATAAAAATAAAAAGACATATCCTCTAAAATGAAATTAAGGATCTTATATAACTTAATCTTTTAAAAAATAGTGATGTAAATCGAAAAATGCATCTGATTTAAAAAAAAAAAAATTTGTAGGAAACCCTAAATTTAACTAAAGGACCGTTTTATGCTTTTCTAATATTTAATATGAGTGATGCACATTTATAATTTTTTTAATAAAGTTCGCTAAAAGAATCGAACCGTAAAATCTGCTAATCAACCTCAACCAGTTTATCTAAACCCTTTGAGGTTTCCATTTCATATTCCTGCAACAAAATTGCAAACATACGTTTAATTAACGGTAAATTTAAGAAAAATGCCTATGTCAACATTTTAATTAAAATTCAGTACCTAAACATATTTTTTTAAGAATCAGTACCTGAAAAATATATACTTTTAGTTTTAACCCTTATAAGGCAAAATTTACATTTTTACCTTTTATTATTTAAATAAATATATTATTTTATTCACAAACATTACATGTGTCTTCTCCATTTAAAATAAAATTTTAAAAAAATATTGTTTCTCAGTTATCATGGAATAAAAGTAAATACTTATTTTGACATACAAAGTACCTATTATGGGTTTCAGATACTTGATTTCGCTATTTGAATACTCCAAATATATAAGAAAATACTATATTTTCGAGCATTGACCATAAATTCAGTTATTGTTGGTCTTTTCATGAAAAATACATTAGAATGACTTATTAATGTCATTTTATTTTTAAAAAAATATAGGTTATCACTCATCATGAAATAAGATTAAATATTTATTTTGACCTACATATATTTTGGAGTCCCAAATGCATTATTTGACACTATAAATACTCCAAATATGTAAGAAAATACTGGATCTTCGATCTATCACAATAAATTCAATAATTGTTGGTTTTTTCATTGGAAATGCATTAAGATGAATTATTCATGTCATCTAATTTTTGAAAAAACACAGTTTCTCACTCATTGTTGAATTAGAAAAAAGTACTTATTTTGATCGATAAAATACCTATTTTGGGGTTCTAAACTTTTGATTTGACTATTTGAATACTTCAAATGTGTAAGAAAACACTTAAGTTTCAAGTAATATTAAGTGACTTTTGATGTTGTCATTTGTGAAGTTAAAATGTGATACTTAAATTGGTACAAAGAGTATCTAATTAGAATCTATAAATAAATTATTTTACCCCGTAAATACTCATATCCAATTATTTGAGGATGTCAAAATATAATTTGAAGTTAATATTAAGTGACATCGATGATGAAATTCGTGAAGTAAAAATGTGATACTTAAACTAATACAAATAATACATAATTCGAGTCCACAAATACTTGATTTTACCTTCTAAATACTCAAATTCGATTGAGTATGTCAAAATATATAGTTCGAAGATAATATTGAATGTTATTTAATGATGAGAATTGTGAATAAAAAACGTGCTACCTAAATTGATACAAATAGTATCTAATTTGATTTTACATATACTTGATTTACTCTTTTAAGACTCAATTTTGATTATTTTTGGATATAAAAAAATATAGTTTCAAGTAATATTGAGTTACTTTTGATGTGTCATTTGTGAAGTTAAAATATGATACATAAATTAGTACAAAAAGTATCTAATTCGAGTATATCAATACTTAATTTTACTCCCTAAATGAGAAGTACTTAATTTGATTTTGCAAATACTTGATTTCGTAAATGATACTCACAATATGTATTTAAATACTGGTTATTCGAATAAGAAACGTAAGTTCACCAAGTGTTGGTATTTTTATGGAAGATACATTTGGATGACATATTCATATCATTTAATATTTTTTAAAAAAAAATTCTCAACTAAGCATGAAAATTTTAAAGTACTTATTTTTACTTGAGAAGTACCTAATTTGAGTTTGCAAATACTTGATTTCGTAAATGAGATACTCACAATATATATTAAAATACTGAATATTCGAATAGACAACGTAAGTTCGCCAAGTATTGATATTTCTATGGAATAAGCATTTGGATGATATATTAATCTCATTTAATATTTTTTTTGTAAAAGAAAAAACAAATTCCCAACTAAGCATGTAAATTTTAAAGTATTTATTTTATTTGAGAAGTACCTAATTTGAGATTGTAAATATTTGATTTGGTACATGAGATATTCATAATATGTAATAAAATACTGAATATTTGAATATGCAATGTAAGCTCACCAAGTGGTTATCTTTCCTTGGAAGATGCATTTAGATGACATATTCATCTCATTTAATATTTTTTTGTAAAAAAAAAACAAATTCCCAACTAAGTATTTAAATTTTAAAATACTTAGTTTTACTTGAGAAGTATCTAATTTGAGTTTGTAAATAATTGATATCTTGAATGGGATACTCACAATATGTATTAAAATACTGGATATTCGAATATGAAACGTAAGTTAACCAAGTGTTGTTCTTTCCATGGAAGATGCATTGATACGAAGAGTATCTAAATTGGTGAAGTTAAAATATGATAGCTAAATTGGTACAAAGAGTATCTAATGCGAGTTCGCAAATACTTGATTTTACTCTCTAAATACTTATATCCAACTATATTGGGATGTCAAAATATATAATTTGAAGTTAATTTTGTGTGGTCTTTGATAATGACATTCGTGAAGTAAAAATGTGATACATAAATTAATACAAATAATACCAAATACGAGTCCACAAATACTTGATTTTGCCATTTAAATACTCAAATTCGATTATTTGATGTTGTCAAAATATATAATTTGAAGTCAATATTGAGTGACCTTTGATAATGAGATCCTTTAAATAAAAATGTGATACTTAAATTGTTAAAAGTATTACATAATTAGATTCAACCGATAATTGATTTTATCATTTAAAAACTCATATTTGATAATAAGTATAATGAAAGAATATTGATACATATAATGAATGATTACCAATAAATATTATGAATGAATACTAATGAGGATGATATCAAATGAAGTATTGTCTTGTCATTTAATGAATACCAACAAGTATTGTGAATGAATATTAATGATATTATAAATTAATACTCATAAGTATAAAGAAAAAAATACTAATAAGTATAATGAATAATTATCAATAAGTATTATGTCAAATAAGAATAATTGTCAAACAAGTCATTCAATGAATATCAAAAGTATTGTCAATTAATATTGATGAGTATTTTATAAATCATTAATCCAAAAAAATCGATAGATATGCTTAAAATGCAAACTTCAAGCTCATTTACGAACTATATTCATCATGCATCTCCCAATTAGTCCATGATGAATAATGAACTATGTTTATTTATTTAAATGACATGAATGAGTATCCTAAAGAATTTTCCATGGAAAGATTACATATTCGAATATCCAGTATTTTAATACATATTGTGAGTATCTCATTTACGAAATCAAGTATTTGCAAACTCAAATTAGATACTTCTCAAGTAAAACTAAGTACTTTAAAATTTTCATGCTTATTTGAGAATATTTTTTTTACCAAAAAAATATCAAATAAGATGAATATGTAATCCAAATGCATCTTTCATGAAAAGACCAATACTTGGTGAACTTACGTTACATATTCGAATATCAAGTAGTCTATTTACATATTATGATTATCTCGTGTACCAAATCAAGTATTTGCAATATGAAATTAGGTACTTCTCAAGTAAAATTAAGTATTTTTAAATATCCATGCTTATTTGGGAATTTGTTTTTTTTCCAAAAAAATATTAAATGAGATGAATATGTCATCCAAATGCATATTCCATAGAAAGGCCAACACTTTGTGAACTACGTTTCATATTCGAATATCCAGTATTCTATTACATATTATGAGTATCTCATGTACCAAATCAAATATTTGCAATATGAAATTATGTACTTCTCAAGTAAAACTAAGTACTTTAAAATTTTCATGCTTATTTGGGAATTTGTTTTTTTTACAAAAAATATATTAAATGAGATAAATATGTCATCCAAACTAATCTTCCGTGGAAAGCAAACACTTGGTGAACTTACGTTGGATATTCGAATATCCAGTATTCTATTACATATTATGAGTATCTCATGTACCAAATCGAGTATTTGCAAACTCAAATTAGGTACTTTTCATCCAAATGTATATTCCATGAAAATACAAACACCTGGAGAATTTACATTGCCTTTCGAATATCCTGTATTTTATTACATATTGTGAGTATATCATTTACGAAATCAAGTATTTGCCAACTCAAATTAGGTACTTCTCAAGTAAAACTAAATACTTTAAAATGTTCATGCTTATTTTAGAAATTTTTTTTACAAAAAATATATTAAATGATATGAATATGTCATCGAAATTCATCTTCCATGAAAGTCAACACTTGGTGAACTTACGTTGCATATTTGAACATCCACTATTCTATGACATATTATGAGTATCTCCTATATCAAATCAAGTATTTAAAACTCAAATTAGATACTTCTCATCCAAATGCATATTACATGGAAATACCAACACTTGGAGAACTTACGTTGCCTATTCAAATAAATAATATTTTAATACATATTGTGATTACGAAATCAAGTATTTGCGAACTCAAATTAGGTACTTATCAAGTAAAACTAAGTACTTTAAAATTTTCATGCTTATTTGAGAATTTGTTTTTTTTTTTTTTACAAAAAAATATATTAAATGAGATAAATATGTCATCCAAATGCATTTTCTACTGAAATATCAATACTTGGTAAATTTACGTTGTCTATTCGAATATCCAGTATTTTAATTGATTATCTCATTTACGAAATCAAGTATTTGCAAACTCAAAATAGGTATTTCTCAAGTAAAACTAAGTATTTTAAAATTTACATGCTTAGTTGAGAATTTAATTTTTTTTACAAAAAAATATTAAATGAGATGAATATATCATCCAAATACACCTTTCATGAAAAGACAAATAATGACTGAATTTATGATGTTTTTCGTATTTTCTTACACATTCGGAGTATTTAAAGAGCCAAATCAAGTATCTGGAACTTCAAAATAGATACTTTATATGTCAAAATAAGTACTTAATCTTATTTCATGTTGAGTGAACAACTATATTTTTTAAAAAATAAAATGACATGAATAAGTCATCATAATGCATTTTTAATGAAAAACCAACAATGAATGAATTTATTGTTATTGTTCGAAAATATATTATTTTTGTACATATTTGGAGTATTCAAATAACAAAATCAAGTATCTGAAACCCCATAATAGGTACTAATATTTTGGTAGATGGAAAACACACAATTAATTTGGTGAATAAAATTATATATTTTTAAAATAATAAAAGGGCAAAAATGTAAATTTATATTTGTAAGGAGCTAAAACTAAGTTTGTAGAGTTGTCAGGTATTGATCTGTAAAAAAAAAAAATCATCTAGATACTGAATCTTAAACCAAAGATTTTTTGAACAGAAGTTTTCTTTTCTCAGCGCGTGAGTACACATACACACTAAAAAATTGGTGTGTGCGTACAATCGCACTGTTAGGAGAGTGGGAGTGGCCGACATTTGTGGTCTACTCCTATAGATGTAACACCCCTTTATTTAATTCAACTAATGAGTAATTAATTTTTAATTTATAAAATAAAAAAATTACATGTTGCTTTATTAAAAAAATTGTTATTTTACCTGTTTGGTAGTTCATATGTTATTTTTAATTTCATCAAAGTGTGATTTATTTCTAAGTTATTGTTTCATTTCAATTTCATAATTAAATTGTAATTTTAAATAAATTGTGATCACGTCTTGTTTAAATTCTTCTTCCATCGTGGTATTTCTTTCGAACATCTAATTTATTTAATAAATATATTTTAAAAAACATTAATATTATTTTTTAAAATTAATAAAATTATTTTATGAAAAAGTAATATTATTTTAAAAATTAGAATAATGATTTAAATAATGTAAAATATATTTAAAACATATTTATTTAATATGAAAAAATTTAAGATGATTGAGTGGACTGTGGGATCCATAAATAATGAGTTTCAATGATAAAAGGAATGTGGGTAAAAGAGATATGTTTATAATGAGCATGTGACAGTGGACCCCACGGATGCTCTAAGTAGTCAGGGGTGAAAAAGACAGGTTAACAACTTTTAAACGTGTTTCGTAATAATTAATAAAGTTTGTGAAAAAATCTACTGTCCTAACAGTTGACACGACGTTCTTGTGCAACACTTTAGTGTTATCAATTAATTGAATGGAATCTACAAACCCTGGGTTTCTACAAACACTCCTGCAAGTGCGATCGTATAGGAAGAAGTTTGATTATCCCAGCAACTATCTTTTCCCGAACAAAGTGACAATCGATCTCGCTGTATTTGGTATGTTTATGGAATATTGGGTTATTTGCGATTAAATGGTAGCATTATTTTCACAAAAAATGGTGGCTATAGAGGACAAAGTAACATGAAAATCTTTTAATAGCGGCAAGATCCAAACCAATTCACTAGTGATTCCTGCCAGTGCTCGATTGTGACGCCCCAGTTTGACGACTGTTCTCACTGTTCCAAGACGAGTCTTTCCAGCGTGCTTATGTCCTCACTCACACGCACCTGGGAAACTTCCCAGGAGGTCACCCATCCCAAAATTGCCCCAAGTCAAGCACGCTTAACTTTGGAGTTCTTATGTGATGAGCTACCGAAAAGAAAATGCACCTTCGTGATATGAGTAGTACAAATCAAATCTTTTAAGACTTCTTCAACTGTACAGTCCATTACATTGAATAGTCTCGAAATCCCTCTCATTCCCGTGTGGGTCGGTTCATTCATGTTCCCTCCACCTAGAAGCCTGCCAGGAGCCGCTCATTGTCCGTGCAACTGATGGCACCGGCGATCACCCCCCGCCCTCTTCGGCCCCGGGCCTCACATGCCCACCAGCTTTCGCTTGGTTCGTCCCGAACCACACCGTACTAAGAGAGGTCGGCTCTGATACCACTTGTAACGTCCCAGATTCGACGACAGTCCTCACTGTACCAAGACGAGTCTTTCCAGCGTGCTTATGTCCTCACTCACACGCATCCTGGGAAACTTCCCAGGAGGTCCCCCATCCCAAAATTGCCCCAAGTCAAGCACGCTTAACTTTGGAGTTTTTATGTGATGAGCTACCGAAAAGAAGATGCACCTTCGTGATATGAGTATTATCAATCAAATCTTTTAAGCCCTCTTCATTTGTACAGTCTATTACATTGAACAGTCTCAGAATCTCTCTCATTCCCATGTGGTTCGGTTCACATTCATGTTCCCTCCACCTAGAAGCCTGTCAGGAGCCGCTCATTGTCCGTGCAACTGATGGCACCGGCGATCACCCCCCGCCCTCTTCGGCCCCGGGCCTGACATGCCCACCAACTTCCGCTTGGTTCGTCCCCGAACCACACCGTACTAAGAGAGGTCGGCTCTGATACCAACTGTGATGCCCTAGATTTGACGACTGTCCTTACTGTACCAAGACGAGTCTTTCCAGCGTGCTTATGTCCTCACTCACACGCACCCTGGGAAACTTCCCAGGAGGTCACCCATCCCAAAATTGCCCCAAGTCAAGCACGCTTAACTTTGGAGTTCTTATGTGATGAGCTACCGAAAAGAAGATGCACCTTCGTGATATGAGTAGTACAAATCAAATCTTTTAAGCCTTCTTCAACTGTACAGTCCATTACATTGAACAGTCTCGAAATCCCTCTCATTCCCGTGTGGGTCGGTTCATTCATGTTCCCCCCCACCTAGAAGCCTGCCAGGAGCCGCTCATTGTCCGTGCAACTGATGGCACCGGCGATCACCCCCCGCCCTCTTCGGCCCTGGGCCTCACATCGATACTCTGCTTCGGCGAAAGATCAAGAAGTGGTGGTTTGCTTATATGCTTTCCAAGATATAAGAGAGTCGCCAAGGAAAATACAGAAGCCTGTGACAGAGCGTCGAGTATCGGGGAAAGATGCCCAATCAACATCTGAGAATGCCTGAATCTAAATTTAAAAAGTAGCAGAAGAGAAGATGCGTTGGCCAGGCGATGACTTAAGGTACGTGAGTAAATGATGAACAACTGTCAAATGCACGGAACGAGGTTGAGCAACGAATTTACTCAACTTATAGACAACATACGTGATATCAGAACGTGAGATGGTGAAGTAGAAAAGACGACCAATGAGGCATCTACAGATGGATGCGTCGGCAAGTATGTATCCTTGGTCAGGAGATACAGTAAATGTTGGATACATGGGAGTATTAGTTGGCTTCCCAGCTAGAAATCCAGTATCTTCCAAGAGTTGCAACATATAACGATGTTGGCGTAAAGAAATTTCATCCTTAGATCGAGCAATCTCCATCCCTAAGAAGTACTTCAAATGCTCTAAATCCTTCAACTTACATTGAGTTTTGAGAAAAAATTTTGAGTGAGTCATTAATAGACTGATATGGTCCAACGATGATGATATCATCGACATATACCAGCAACGCAATGAATGAGGAATCTGCTCCTTTAGTGAACAAAGTGTAATATGATTTGGATTGAGTAAAACCAAAACTAAGAAGAGAGAGAGAGAGAAATTTGAGTACCATTGACGAGAAACTTGTTTCAGTCTGTATGAGGACTTATTAAGCTTACAAACCAAGTGATTAGGAGCGGACCTTGCAAATGGTATCTTTGAATAGCCAAGTGGCAAATCCATATATACTTCTTCGAATATGTCGCCATTGAGAAATGCATTATTAATGTCCAGCTGGACTAAATGCCAATTATTGACAACAGCAAGAGCCAGAAGAATTTTAACAATAGCAAGTTTGGAAACATGTGAAAACGTTTCAAAAAAAATCAACACCCTCTTGTTGAGTGTATCATTTAGCCACTAGACGGGCTTTGTAGCGATCAACAGATCCGTTGGATGTATATTTGATTTAAAAAACCCAACAACATCCAATGGTATGTTTGCCTTGAGGTAGTGGCACAACAGACCACGTACAGTTTTCTTATAAGGCCGATAGTTCATCTTTTATAGCATTTCTCCATTGGGAATATTGGACAACCTCATGATATAACTTGGGTTCAAACTGTGCAGAAACATTGAGAGCAAAGGCTTTATCTGTTGCGATAAAAGTTTATAAGATAGATGATTTCTTTAAGGATATAGAACTGGAATTTTTAATTTTTGATTTTGCATTAGAAGATTACAATGTTAGTCCCGAAAACATGACAGAGGCTGAGAAACCCTAGACAAATTTCGAACTGGTGTAATAATTTTTGTGGATTGACCAGTAATTTTTGTGGATTTAGGATCAGATTGGATGGATATTTCCTCAACTGCAAGAGTTAGTGGATCCTCATATATATTCACACTCTGAGCATTCCGAGTTGGACCATCGAAGAAATAAATTACTTCAAGCACTGGTTTGGGTAGCACAAGGTCAGGAAAAATATCTATTGAGGTTTTTGGTGTATTATTCAAGTGGAAATGGAAAATGTTGTCACAGAACACCGCGTCTCATGACACAAAGATCTCTGAAGTGTTGATGTCATACATCTTATAACCCTTCATTCCAAGGGGATAGCCCAGAAAAACACACGTCCTTGCTCGCGGATGAAACTTATGTCTAGAAGCAGGGGAGCGTGGAAGCAAATCCCAAACAACCAAAAACCTTGAGGATTGAGTAATCAATTGTGTTCCTGTACAAGAGCCCATAAGGATTCTTGTGTTTGAGCCATGGGGAAGAAGTTCTATTGATCAAGAAGGTTGCTTTTAGAATACATTCTCCCCAAAATCTGATAGGAACACTAGACCGAAAATACAATGATCTCACCATGTTCAACTAATGCTGATGTTTTCTTTCAACTACGGAATTTCCAGGATTTGTACACGAGAGTATTGATGTATCATTTCTTTCATGTGAACTAGATCTGTGACAGCCAATTCTCGAGCATTGTCAGTTCTAATAGCCTTAATTTTGGTATTAAACTGAGCCTCTACCATAGTATAGAACCGTGATAAAATTTGTGATGCATAAGACTTTCTTGGATAAGAAACACCCAATTAAAACGCATGCAATCATCCACAAGAGTGAAGAATTATCAATGATCATGTATGGTAGAAAAAGTAAAAGGTCCCCAATATCACAAAGTATCAAATAAAAGGGGGATTAAGACATACGATGATTCGAAAAAAAAATAACCTTTTTTATTTTGCTAAAGGACAGATATGACATGGATCAATATTGTCCAAAGTAACATTTTGACAGTGAAGTCAACTTTAATATTCTTGGTTCTAGTATAAGACTTTGACTCCTTTGTAGAATCGGTTTGTTTTGGTTCTGGATATTTGTTTCAAGTATTAAAGAAAACTCAATTTATTCTAGATAAATTGTCTATGCAACTTTTCCAAATAATTCTGGTATTTCAATAAATTCATTTCTAATAAAAAATTCTGAATGATGTGTATTGAATAGAATATATGAAATTTGATATGTATTAAAATATGGTCTATTACTATCTTTCATTAGCCACTTATCTTTAAAATTTTGGTGCCATATTAAAGCTCGGCTGAAACCTCAATTTGTTAGGTTGTAGGAAATTCTTGGGTAAATTACTCTTATAATTTTCTCTGCATGTAGATTCCCTCATATTGTTCCCAGTATTTAATCTTGAAGATTACTCATTCGTTTATCGCATATAGCAATGTCAATATGTGAATCTATTCCTTCTTTAAAAGTATCTTTTATCATAATGTGGATTGCTCCTATATAAATCAAGGACATAGTTCGTGCTACTTCTATCTTGAGGTTTTGCAATTCCTCCATTATTTATTCCGAAAGAATAAATTTCATCTTCGTCCGGTTGCTTGTAAGTTCCATTGGATTGTCATTTCCCTTCTGGAAACTTTTTAGATTAGATGATATTTTTTATTTTTTAGGTCAAGATTTCCTAAGAACTTTTCTACATGTCCTGCAGAAAATCCTTGATATCTATGTAGGCTATGATTTTACCTCATGATCTTTTGGATCATATTATGAGATATTGTTATATAGCTAAAGAAACCAAACAAGTCTTCATGTATTTCGTGTCGAAACATCTTGTCTTCAGTCAGATACCAATTCCGTTCCATTAGTTTCTTCTTGACTTAAGACTTTTTATTCTTCATAGATACTCTCGTCTGAAGAAATATCTTCAAACTGGTATACTTAAATAAGATCTTGGTAATAAACCGCTTCTTCAGTATCTGGAGTTGGTTCGAAGTGTCTTATTCCCTTACTGTCATTTTATGGAAAGTTGGTCGAAATATGACCTCTTGCTCCACATGTCCAGCAATTACAATCTTTAAAATTTTCACTAGCTTGGATTTGAGCTCTTCTGGAAGTTTTCTTTCTTGATGTTCGTCCCATGCTTCGAGATGAGTTCGATGCTTGGGATGACATCTTACTTCTTAATTGTCCACTTATCTGCTCAGATTTGTGAGATCTGGCTTTTTCTGGATCATACTGTTCTTGGTTTCCAAGAACTAATTCCAGTTCTAGCATAAACATGAGATCTAAAGCTCTTCTTTTTCTATCTTTGTCGCTTACTTCCAATGATTGTTGGAAGGTCATTTTCTTTACAACAAAAAAGAGTATGTTTATTAATATATCTTGATTGTTTGTAATTCTTTTGTAACGCTATCATGTTACATGATTCTTGTAAGATTTAGGAATTTCGAACTACGTAACCCGACTGCATACAATCTAGGGCTTTATTTAAAATATGTTTTTAATGATTTTTATGCATTTTAATGCATTAATATTGCATGGATAGGTGTTATTTCATGGGTATTTTAAAGTTTCATGTATTAGGGTTTTAAGTTGCATTTCGCACTCGAACGAGTAACGGAGACCGGGGATAATCAAGAAAAATATTTTTATTAAATAATTAATTTTAGTTATTTTATATAAGGGTTATTTAAAGGTAATTTTTGAATATGGACCTTGTTTGGGTATTTTTACTGGTCAAGACATGTTTTTAACTGGTACTCAAATTTTATCGAATCGAGAGATTTTTTGAGGGTTCGGACAATATTTTCAAAAATTTATCTAAACGAATTATTTTTCAAGAGTTTTATTAGGCTTGATGAGTTTATTTTAATGCTTAATGGGCCCAAAACCCTTTCAATCCCTCTAATTTTAATATTAGGCTCATTGATGCATTATATTATGACTTAAACCTAATAAACTAAACCCTTAACCTAATCTAAACCTAGCTAAGTCATGCCGCCCCCTTCCCTCTCTTCAGCAGCACCAATTCGTAGGGTTTTCAGTAGCCAAATCGAAAATCTCTCAAAACTTTCAAGAAAATTCATCTACCGCCTCTCCGGTGCACGTTCTACGCAAAGGTCTTCAAGTTTTCGAGCACGTAAATTTTCAGGCACGCCGTGTATCTTTATTCTTATCATCATTCATGCTGTATATATGCTGATGTGTGTGCCGCGTATGAAGATTTCATAGAATTTGCATGTTAAAAAGTTTACACATTCGGTTTGTCATGAAATCCACATGTTTTTCATACAACTCAAGTTTTCTAGATTATGGTGTAAGGGGCTGTTGTACCTAGGTCCTATGGGGCTGGACACATCGAGGTCTAGGAGGTAGAAGGGTCGAGTGCATGTCGAGTCATGGCTAAGAGAATAACAGATCGGACCTTGCTTGTGGAGGGAAGCTAGGGCTAGATCGGGTAAGGGGTTGAAGCGGCCATGCAAGGGGATGATCGGGACTGTGGTGCAGACCCTAGAGGTTCCAAGCCGTAGTCCATAATGGCTAGAGCATGGTTGTATCAGTCTAGGATAGGATCGAAAGGCTTGGAGGCTAGTAAGCGCGCGGGGAGAGCACCTCGGGTCATGCACGTGAAGTCGACTGAATGGGGCTGTAGCCTCGGGTGAGTGGTCAAGAGAATGGGTCCTAGGCTCGGTCTCGGCCTTGGGTATGCTGGTTCGAAGTCGGTCCGGCTTAGTGTGGGCCAAAGTTGAAGGTTTGTGGCTTGAAGCGCTAGGGTTTTGTAGTTGGCAAGAGTAGGAAAAATTCCAGCAAGGTTTCAGCGGCTTATGAGGGTCCTAATTGGTCTGGTATAGGTTAATTAGGGGCTGGTTGTAAAGGTCCGAATTTCGTATTCGTATTTTAGCTGAATTATTAAAAAATTTTCTAAAGAAATAATTATCTTGCCTCATTTATAAAATAAACATGTAAATAATTTTAACTTTAAAATAACAGCGGAAGTCAACATTGTGTTTCCAACAACAACTTAAAATAATCCAACAAAATAAAATTTAGTTTGAACGATAAAAGGTGCATAAAAAACATGAGGTCCTCGGGTTTACTACTGCTGCCCCAAAATAGCTCATTGGTCTCCGTCCGCAGTCTCGACCTCATCAATACCTACAACAATCAAGTCTAGTGAGTCTAAAGACTCAACATGTATATATCGCGAATAACAAGTAAATATATCATAAATCGCATGCAGCGTAAAAATATGGTATCGTAAAGCGCATGGTGAAAATCGTATCATAAATAATTATAACTACGTGCACATCTGAAAATCATACGTAAAAACTTTGCTCAATAGAGCTCTGTCATATCATATCATAATTTTCTGGTAGAGATAATGTTTCTAAGCAAGTGGCCCATAACATAACGTGAGCGCCTGATCAGACTAAACCACAGTATACTGGGCAGTAGAGATCACCACAGCCCTTGGACTGGATATCCATACCCATACATAATCGTAAACCGGTCGTAAGTCACCGGGTGGAGAGGTCCTCGGTTGCGCCTACCGACTTCCAAACCCATAAACATAAGGTGGCCACAAGACATATCGTATATATCTCAAAAATAAACATTTTATATTTTTATGCAGGTAATATAATTATAACCTTATTTTTTTTACCGGATGAGTTAGATCGCTCCCAGGCTTACTGCAACCTAATTCTATTATGTGACACATGCAAATATTCTTATCTTGACCAAACTTATCAATAGAACCAAAAACGAGACTATTATGACCAACAACTTAATTTTTCAATCATGGCTTCGTACCAAAGCGAACCAACATTAAACCGACGTTTAAACATGATTAAAATACCCCTAACATACTGGAAAATACTGCTGAGGACTGGAAAACACGAAAATGGGTGGATGGAGGCCAAAATCATGAAACGCTCTTTCGAGAGTCACTTTGGCACATTGCACCGTAAATTCTCGTATGACCTCTAAACTTAACCGAATCACAAACGGCCAAAAACATGACTTTCCTAACTCATTGAGGTACTGTCCAGTCTCGACCTCATCAATACCTACAACAATCAAGTCTAGTGAGTCTAATGTATATATCGCGAATAACAAGTAAATATATCATAAATCGCATGCAGCGTAAAAATATGGTATCGTAAAGCGCATGGTGAAAATCGTATCATAAATAATTATAACTACGTGCACATCTGAAAATCATACGTAAAAACTTTGCTCAATAGAGCTCTGTCATATCATATCATAATTTTCTGGTAGAGATAATGTTTCTAAGCAAGTGGCCCATAACATAACGTGAGCACCTGATCAGACTAAACCACAGTATACTGGGCGGTAGAGATCACAACAGCCCTTGGACTGGATATCCGTACCCATACATAATCATAAACCGGTCGTAAGTCACCGGGTGGAGAGGTCCTCGGTTGCGCCTACCGACTTCCAAACCCATAAACATAAGGTGGCCACAAGACATATCGCATATATATCAAAAATACATTTTTTATTTTTATGCACGTAATATAATTATATCCTTATTTTTTTTACCCGATGAGTTGGATCGCTCCCAGGCTTACTGCAACCTAATTCTATTATGTGACACATGCAAATATTCTTATCTTGACCAAACTTATCAATAGAACAAAAAACGAGACTATTATGACCAACAACTTAATTTTTCAATCATGGCTTCGTACCAAAGCAAACCAACATTAAACCGACGTTTAAACATGATTAAAAATACCCCTAACATACTGAAAAATACTCCTGAGGACTGGAAAACACGAAAATGGGTGGATGGAGGCCAAAATCATGAAACGCTCTTTCGAGAGTCACTTTGGCACATTGCACCGTAAATTCTCGTACGACCTCTAAACTTAACCGAATCACAAATGGCCAAAAAAATGACTTTCCTAACTCATTGAGGTACTGTCCAGTCCAAGGCCATGGGCTAAAAGCCAACCAAGAACTCAAACAAGCACCAAAACCAAAACTAAAAGTTGCTGTCAAAATACAGCAGCAGCAGCTTGTGTATTTGTGGTGTAAACTCTGAAATTTAATGACCATTGGCCTGAACCACCGACCAAAGACTCTTAACAACATCCTAAGGCATGGCTTGGACCATGGCTAAGGGCTAAAAGCCAACCACCACCCAAGCAACCGCCTAGGACAGTCACAGCATACCAGCCGAGAGCATCCCTTGTGGTGGAGTGTTTTGTATTGAAATATTTTACTGTCTTGTCTCGTTCCAAGGGTCATTTGATCGACCATGGCTCAATCTAGACATGATGGAGAGTTGTATGAACCATGGCTATGGGCTAGAAGCCAACCACAATCCATCCAACACCTCAAAAACCGAAAGTTACTCACACAGAAAATGATGAAACCGAAATGTACTTGTGATGTTTTGGTGAAATTTCGATGGATCCGTGAACCAATCCTTGAAGGGATGATTTGGTTACGTCCTTGACATTTTAAGGTAGGGTTCCAACCCTGGCTACAGCCCCTAGGACAGCCAAGATTCGAACACACCCATTAAACAACTCAATGACAGAAACCTTGACACAAAATCTGTAACTCATAATAATGTTGCTGTCAATTCTTTCTCTTGAGTGTATGGACTTAAACCAACGAACCAACAACACCCTAAGACACTCTAAAACATTCCTAGAAGTAGTCATGTGTGCCTGGAAACGAAGAAACACCCTGTAATCAACAAAACATCTCAAACCGTGAAGTTGGAAACCAAAAGAGTTGAGAAAATCTGTGCAGATTTTTACTTGGGAACTTGCTGTCAATTTCGTGATTTTTGCTTGAATCATGGATATATAATGGTTTAAAAATATCTATAGGACTTGATTGAAGAGAAAAGAAACAATATATACATGCCTGGAATTTTTTTTGAGGAAAAACAAACCAATACGACCAATACGAGCGGCGGAGTCGGAGTTGGATTTCTCTTCTTGTTTCTGCTGTTCTTACACGATTTGCAGCTGCTGTTTTCTGATATGTTTCGAAGGTGAGGGTGTAGGTTTGTTAGGCAATGAAGAGGAATGTTATAGGAGGTGTTAAAGGTGCCATAATATACATTAAGTTGGGGGTTACAAGTCAAGAAGTTGAAAGAATTTGAAATGCTTCTCCTTCTCTTGGCTGGCCGATTCTTTGCTCTTATTCTTGTTGTCATTCACGTTATTTGCTAGCATAGAGGGGTTGAGGAGCTTTGAAGAGAATTATGGTGCATGTATTATCCATTATTATGGAATTTAAAAGTGGGAAATGAATACACTATAAAAATCATTTAGTGATGATTTGAATGAGGTTTGTTACACATTTGAATTTGTTTAAAATGTTGACCGATTTCTTCTTAATTTTGCATGGTATGTTATGGTTTAGACCTTGCATTTTAATTATTTAAGGTTTTTAAATACCCACTATACATTTTAGTGAATTAACATATTAATTTATAATAAACTCTTGTATAGTTTTGCATGGATTCAAATTTAAGTATTTAAATAACATGTTTATTTTCTTGAATATATATTATACCTAGATTAATTCATCATCAATTGTTTACACCTTTTAATTTAAGCTTTGATTAAATATTAACCTAAAGAACTTATTTAATAACTTAACTCTAATTAATTTAATAAATCCTAAAACATTCTTTTTCTTTAAATTAAATTATTCCTTGACTTAAATTAAATTTAGGAATATCTTTCTTATTATTAGTCTTATCTCTAATCTCCAAACTCCGGCCCGGCCTCGCGTATTTATCATGAAAAGATAAAACTAAACATCTACTTTTAAAATAAATAAAACACTTCATATATTCATAAAAATTCATTTTTAATTTAAATAATAGAAATTATGCATGACTTATACGTAATCTGATTTTCGGGTTCTACAACTCTACCCCCTTAAAGGAATTTCGTCCCCGAAATTAAAACCTAACGAATAACTCGGGATAACGACTCCTCATCTTCGGCTCAGATTCCCACGTAGCTTTCTCCTCTGAATGATTGAGCCATTTGACTTTCACTAACTTGACCAGCTTGTTCCGAAGCTTTTTCTCCTGTCTGTCTAAAATTTGTACTGGTCTTTCCTCATAAGACAAGTTCGGAGTGAGCTGCAACGGTTCAAAGTTCAAGACATTCGATGGATTCGCCATATACTTCCTCAACATGGAGACGTGAAACACGTTGTGTACTCCGGCCAGATTCGGCGGAAGAGCAACACGATAAGCTAATGTCCCAACTCTGTCGAGGATCTCAAATGGTCCAATGAATCTCGGACTGAGCTTTCCTTTCTTCCCGAACCGCATGACACCTTTCATCGGTGCAATCTTCACGAAAACATGGTCACCAACAGCAAACTATAAATCTCTCCTTCTCTGATCCGCATAACTCTTCTGTCTACTCTGAGCAGTCCTCATCCTATCACGGATCTTTACTACTACATCAGCAGCCTGCTGCACAATCTCCGGACCCAATTCTGCTCTCTCCCCTACTTCATCCCAATGAATAGGCGATCTACTCTTACGACCGTACAGTGCTTCATAAGGAGCCATATCTATAGACGACTGAAAACTGTTGTTATAGGTAAACTCCACCAACGGTAACTTTGATTCCCAACTCCCGGAGAAATCAAGAACACATGCACGAAGAAGATCCTCCAAAATCTGGATAACTCTCTCGGACTGACCATTTGTCTGTGGGTGGAAAGCTATGCTAAACAACAACTTCGTACCCATAGCTGAATGTAGACTCTTCCAAAATGAGAAAGTGAATCTAGGATCTCGGTCAGACACTATAGAAACGGGAATACCACGAAGTCTAACGATCTTCCGGATATATAACTCTGCATACTGGATTATGGAGAAAGTCGTCTTAATAGGCAAAAAATGAGCTGATTTCGTAAGACGATCAACGATCACCCATATAGCATTCGACCCTCTGACTGACTTCGGTAGACCGACAACGAAGTCTATAGTGACATTCTCCCACTTCCATTCGGGAATAGGAAGAGGCTTGAGCATACCTGCTGGTCTCTGATGTTCCGCTTTCACTAGCTGACACGTCAGACACTCGGATACAAAACTTCGGATATCCATCTTCATTCCGGGCCACCAATATAATAATTGTAGATCTTTGTACATCTTCGTACTCCCTGGATGAATAGAGTACGGCGACACATGGGCCTCAGATAAGATATCCTATCGAATAGAATCGCCGCTTGGAACCCACATTCTGTCTCGATATCTCACAATACCGTCTCTAACTGTATACAAGATACTGTCCTTGGCCTCATCTCTCTGCCTCCACTTTACCAACTGCTCGTCTGCTAACTGTCCACTGCGAATATGGTCTAAAAGAGAAGATTGAATCGTCAAAGTAGATAGACAAGGAACTCTACCTCGAGGATATGTCTCTAGATCAAACCTCTGCATCTCAGACTGAAGAGGTCTCGAAACCACCAAATGAGCCATCACTGCAACTTTCCTGCTCAACGCATCCGCAACTACATTAGATTTACCAGGATGATAGCTAATGTCACAGTCATAATACTTCACTAGCTCCAACCAACGTCTCTGCCGCATATTCAACTCTTTCTGTGTAAAGAAGTATTTGAGACTTGTGTGGTCGGTAAAGATCTGGCACTTCTCTCTGTACAAATAATGCCTCCAAATCTTCAATGAAAATACTACGGCTGCCAACTCTAGATCATGGGTAGGATAATTCTTCTCATGAATCTTCAACTGACGAGAAGCATATGCTATCACCTTTCCATGCTGAATCAATACTGCGCCTTACCCGAGTTTCGAAGCATCGATATATAAAACAAAATCTCCGGGTCCTGAAGGCATGGCCAATACTGGCACTGAAATAAGAGCTTGCTTCAATGTATCGAAGCTCTTCTGACATTCCTCGCTCCACATACTTAACATTCTTCTTCGTCAATGACGTGAGTGGAACTGCGATGGAAGAGAATCCCTGAATAAACTTCCGATAGTATCCTGCTAGCCCAAGGAAACTACGGATCTCTGATGCATTTTGCGGCACAACCCAATCTCTGACTGCCTGCAACTTTCGCCGAGTCCACCTCAATACCGCTGCTAGAAACGACGTGGCCTAAGAACGCCACCTTCTCTAACCAGAACTCGCACTTACTGAACTTCGCGAATAACTTGTGCTTTTGCAAGGTTTGCAGTACTGTGGTTAGATATCTGCTGTGATCCTCTTGATTCTTTGAGTAGATGAGAATATCATCTATGAATACTATCACGAACTAATCAAGATATGGCTGAAATACGCGATTCATGAGATCCATGAAGATCGCTGGCGCATTCGTCAACCCGAACGACATCACAAGGAACTCGAAGTGTCCATAACGAGTCCTGAAAGCAGTCTTGAGAACATCGGCGTCTTTCACTCTCAGCTGATGATAACCAGAACGCAGATCAATCTTGGAGAATACTGAAGCTCCCTGCAACTGATCAAATAAATCTTCAATCCTCGGGAGTGGGTATTTGTTCTTCACTGTAACTCTGTTCAACTCCCGGTAATCAATGCAGAGCCTCATCGAACCATCCTTTTTTTCACAAACAAGACCGGTGCGCCCCATGGCGAAAATCTCGGGCGAATGAACTCCTTGTCAAGAAGTTCCTGAATCTGTTTCTTGAGTTCTGCCATCTCTGTCGGTGCTAATCTGTATGGTGCTTTCGATATCGGTGTGGTACCTGGCATAAGCTCAATAGAAAATTTCACCTCTCGCACCGGTGGTAAACCAGAGACGTCATCAGGAAAAACGTCTAGAAAGTCCCGGACAAAAGGAACATCGGATGCTGACTGTTTGGGCGTCTCGGGAACAGATACAAGAGTAGCTAAAAATGCTCGGCACCCTCGATGCATGAGTTTCCTAGCCTGGGCATAAGGTATTATACGCGGTAAATTAAAATATCTGTCTGGTTCGAATAAGAATTGTTCCATCCCAGGCGGTCGGACCAGAACAGATCTCCACTGGAAATCATTCAAAACTCTGTTCCTCAATAGCCAGTCCATCCCCAGAATGATATCAAATTTTGGCGTTGGCAGAACGATAAGATCCGCATACACAAGATTACCATGAAGTTCAAGGTCTATATCTCGGATCACATTAGTAGCTGTCATCTCCTCTCCAGAAGGCAATGCTACTGAATACGCTATGTCTAGCCCAATTGTCTTGATCTTGAGAGAATTTGCAAAGGTTTCTGAAATGAATGAATAGCCCCTGAATCTATCAAGGCTTTCGTAGCTGAACTGGCTATAAAGATTCTCCCTGAAAGATTGGAATATCATGCTAAACCCAATAGTTTTACAAGAACTATGCTTATAGACATGCAAAGGTCAAAGTTCTTTTAACCTAAATTCCCGTAGCTAACACTGATTAGAACATGCAATCATATCATAAATTCTAAGTTCAAAATCTTAATCCAAAACATTAAACTTCACATACAACTTAAAGATTTAGGATATATGTCATGAGCATCGTCTCCGGGTTAGTCTCCGCAGCATGGAGAGCAAAAACTCTGCCTTGGGTAGGCAGATTCTTCTGAGGGCAATTCTTCAATATGTGGTCAGTACTACCACATTTGTAACACTTTCCCGAATCATTCATACAAGTCCCAGCATGACGACGTGAGCACTTGGCACAAACTGGGTACTCCACTGTCCTCGGGACTGCTCGTCCCTGCTGTTGCTGCTGCGGCCCTCTGTTCCTGGGTGGACCGTGGAAAGGTCTCTTATTCTGATGCTGTTGTTGAGGAGGGCGGTGTGGTGCCTGAAATGGTCGTTTACCCTGGTGATCGCGCTCAATATCATTCTGGTCTTGCTCTACCGCTAGATCTCTTGAAACAGCAACATCATAGGTAGTAGGGCCAGCCACCCTAACATCACGGCGCAAGATCGACCGCAGACCATTCAGAAAATGCCTCAATTTGGCTCCAGCATCATTAGCAATTAGGGGTACAAAATGACATCCCCTCTCGAACTTACGGATGAACTCCGTAACAGTCAAGTCTCCATGCCTCAGGGTCATGAACTCCGTGGTCAACCTGGAACGCACCTCTTCAGTAAAATATTTAGAGTAGAATACCTCTGTGAAATGCGTCCAGCTCAAAGTAGCTAAATCCAAAGCTACAGATGCTCCTTCCCACCACAGGCGAGCGTCTTCTCCAAACAGATAAGTCGCACAACGAACCCTATCTCCATCTTCGAGCCCCATGAACTCGAAAATAACCTCAAGGGACTTAATCCAGCCCTCGGCAGCCATAGGATCTGACGTCCTTAAGAATTCCTTCGGTCGCATCTTCATGAACCGCTCATAGATAGCCTCCGGCCCCGTCTGTCTGGCTCCCACTGCATTGTTCCCCGCAAACTGTGCGAAGAACTGAGTCATCACAGCTAGCATCTGGGCATTCATGTCTTGTGGAGGGGGTGGTGGTAAATCTCTCTCATCGTCCTCATGACGATGCTCATCACCTCCCGTTCGATCAATAATGTGTCTAGGAGGCATGCTGTTCCATAATTATAACCCATACGTAACCAACATGCATAATTCCACTATTTTCTTTAAATTTAAATAAATACTGCATAATCGTAATCTTGACATAAAATATTTCATGCAATCATGATGCAAAAATATTTCATGATTTAAACGAAATGCGTAAACGTAAAACTTACAGACCAAAGACGTGACTTCATGAGCTTCTCGAGAGCAGTAGTAGTACAACCCTTTACAAGATCATAAGCTCTGATACCAACTGTAAAGGCCCGTATTTCGTATTCGTATTTTATCTGAATTATTAAAAAATTTTCTAAAGAAATAATTATCTTGCCTCATTTATAAAATAAACATGTAAATAATTTTAACTTTAAAATAACAGCGGAAATCAACATTGTGTTTCCAACAACAACTTAAAATAATCCAACAGAATAAAATTTAGTTTGAACGATAAAAGGTGCATAAAAAACATGAGGTCCTCAGGTTTACTACTGCTGCCCCAAAATAGCTCACTGGTCTCCGTCCGCAGTCTCGACCTCATCAATACCTACAAAAATCAAGTCTAGTGAATCTAAAGACTCAACATGTATATATCGCGAATAACAAGTAAATATATCATAAAATCGCATGCAGCGTAAAAATATGGTATCGTAAAGCGCATGGTGAAAATCGTATCATAAATAAGTATAACTACGTGCACATCTGAAAATCATACGTAAAAACTTTGCTCAATAGAGCTCTGTCATATCATATCATAATTTTCTGGTAGAGATAATGTTTCTAAGCAAGTGGCCCATAACATAACGTGAGCACCTGATCAGACTAAACCACAGTATACTGGGCGGTAGAGATCACAACAGCCCTTGGACTGGATATCCGTACCCATACATAATCATAAAACGGTCGTAAGTCACCGGGTGGAGAGGTCCTCGGTTGCGCCTACCGACTTCCAAGCCCATAAACATAAGGTGGCCACAAGACATATCGCATATATATCAAAAATAAACATTTTTTATTTTTATGCACGTAATATAATTATATCCTTATTTTTTTTACCCGATGAGTTGGATCGCTCCCAGGCTTACTGCAACCTAATTCTATTATGTGACACATGCAAATATTCTTATCTTGACCAAACTTATCAATAGAACAAAAAACGAGACTATTATGACCAACAACTTAATTTTTCAATCATGGCTTCGTACCAAAGCAAACCAACATTAAACTGATGTTTAAACATGATTAAAAATACCCCTAACATACTGAAAAATACTCCTGAGGACTGGAAAACACGAAAATGGGTGGATGGAGGCCAAAATCATGAAACGCTCTTTCGAGAGTCACTTTGGCACATTGCACCGTAAATTCTCGTACGACCTCTAAACTTAACCGAATCACGAATGGCCAAAAACATGACTTTCCTAACTCATTGAGGTACTGTCCAGTCCAAGGCCATGGGCTAAAAGCCAACCAAGAACTCAAACAAGCACCAAAACCAAAACTAAAAGTTGCTGTCAAAATACAGCAGCAGCAGCTTGTGTATTTGTGGTGTAAACTCTAAAATTTAATGACCATTGGCCTGAACCACCGACCAAAGACTCTTACCAACATCCTAAGGCATGGCTTGGACCATGGCTAAGGGCTAAAAGCCAACCACCACCCAAGCAACCGCCTAGGACAGTCACAGCATACCAGCCGAGAGCATCCCTTGTGGTGGAGTGTTTTGTATTGAAATATTTTACTGTCTTGTCTCGTTCCAAGGGTCATTTGATCGACCATGGCTCAATCTAGACATGATGGAGAGTTGTATGAACCATGGCTATGGGCTAGAAGCCAACCACAATCCATCCAACACCTCAAAAACCGAAAGTTACTCACACAGAAAATGATGAAACCGAAATGTACTTGTGATGTTTTGGTGAAATTTCGATGGATCCGTGAACCAATCCTTGAAGGGATGATTTGGTTACGTCCTTGACATTTTAAGGTAGGGTTCCAACCCTGGCTACAGCCCCTAGGACAGCCAAGATTCGAACACACCCATTAAACAACTCAATGACAGAAACCTTGACACAAAATCTGTAACTCATAATAATGTTGCTGTCAATTCTTTCTCTTGAGTGTATGGACTTAAACCAACGAACCAACAACACCCTAAGACACTCTAAAACATTCCTAGAAGTAGTCATGTGTGCCTGGAAACGAAGAAACACCCTGTAATGAACAAAACATCTCAAACCGTGAAGTTGGAAACCAAAAGAGTTGAGAAAATCTGTGCAGATTTTTACTTGGGAACTTGCTGTCAATTTCGTGATTTTTGCTTGAATCATGGTTATATAATGGTTTAAAAATATCTATAGGACTTGATTGAAGAGAAAAGAAACAATATATACATGCCTGGAATTTGTTTTGAGGAAAAACAAACCAATACGACCAATACGAGCGGCGGAGTCGGAGTTGGATTTCTCTTCTTGTTTCTGCTGTTCTTACACGATTTTCAGCTGCTGTTTTCTGATATGTTTCAAAGGTGAGGGTGTAGGTTTGTTAGGCAATGAAGAGGAATGTTATAGGAGGTGTTAAAGGTGCCATAATATACATTAAGTTGGGGGTTACAAGTCAAGAAGTTGAAAGAATTTGAAATGCTTCTCCTTCTCTTGGCTGGCCGATTCTTTGCTCTTATTCTTGTTGTCATTCACGTTATTTGCTAGCATAGAGGGGTTGAGGAGCTTTGAAGAGAATTATGGTGCATGTATTACCTATTATTATGGAATTTAAAAGTGGGAAATGAATACACTATAAAAATCATTTAGTGATGATTTGAATGGGGTTTGTTACACATTTGAATTTGTTTAAAATTTTGACCGATTTCTTCTTAATTTTGCATGGTATATTATGGTTTGAACCTTGCATTTTAATTATTTAAGGTTTTTAAATACCCACTATACATTTTAGTGAATTAACATATTAATTTATAATAAACTCTTGTATGGTTTTGCATGGATTCAAATTTAAGTATTTAAATACTATGTTTATTTTCTTGAATATATATTATACCTAGATTAATTCATCATCAATTGTTTACACCTTTTAATTTAAGCTTTGATTAAATATTAACCTAAAGAACTTATTCAATAACTTAACTCTAATTAATTTAATAAATCCTAAAACATTCTTTTTCTTTAAATTAAATTATTTCTTCACTTAAATTAAATTTAGGAATATCTTTCTTATTATTAGTCTTATCTCTAATCTCCAAACTTCGGCCCGGCCTCGCGTATTTATCTTGAAAAGATAAAACTAAACATCTACTTTTAAAATAAATAAAACACTTCATATATTCATAAAAATTCATTTTTAATTTAAATAATAGAAATTATGCATAACTTATAATTAATCTGATTTTCGGGTTCTACACTAGTAGTATGTGTTTAAAGTGTAGTAAAAAAATTGGAAAAGTTTGGTCAAGTTTCGGGTTTATTCGGGACCCAGTCCATGTTTTAAAACGAATCATATAAGTTTTGAACGGGCTCGAGTTTACATCTGAGAAATTCTTATTATTATGTTTTGAGGTGTTTTAATGAGTTTGGTAGGCTTCGAGTAGAAATTTTGAGGTCCAATGGTAGAATGATCAATTAAGGTTTTCGGGGGAAAAACAGTCATTTTGCATGCGGGTCGAGTTTTTAATCCTGGCAATAGCGCCCTAAACACGATTTTGAAATGTTTTAAATGTTTATGTTATCATGTATATGAATTTTTATGAAATAATGAAAAATATGTTTCATGCTTGATTTTTTTAAAAAAATTCGTATATGCATGATTTTTATAAGTGATGTAAATGATGACACGTTTTGAAGGAAGTGAGTTGGTTGTGACTAATATGTATATGTATACGATGAGCTGTAAGGCCAAGGCTCAGTGGATGTGTAATACTGTCGCTGATGTCACCGCCGCCGGGTACCACGGTTATACGTAGATGGATCCATCGAATAGATCTGATACTGTAGAGCTGATACGAAAGTCACAACTAATGAATAGAATTCAATTAAAAGAGATGAACACGTATATGTTGATATGTTGAGACCTGCTTTGACACGTATGCTTTATTATGTTTACGTTTACGCTTTAAAGATCATGAAATGTATTTTTATTACAGTACTTTTCACTCTTGCCTGCTATATATATGTACTTGCTATAACGTTACAAGTGTGTTGAGTCATTATATCATTAGGTGTGAATGATACAGGTGAGCCTATTGATCAGGAGATTGGAAGTGCCGAAGACTGAGTAGGCAGAGTTGGATGTGCGCACGCGAACCCAAGGACCGTATTTTCCGCACATCATGCTCATGAGATATGAGTGATTTGGATATTTTTCTTACACGCTTTTGTTTTATATGTTGATGGTTGTTAAGATTTTGCATGCTTCGCTTTTGAATTATTTTGCTCGACAGTCTAGGATTTGACGTTCGTCATATTTTTAACTGTAGTGTTTTTACTGATAGTTGAATACTTTTATTTTTAAAATATGAAATGTTCAACTTTTATCGCATGCATGCTTAAAGATGTATATTTTCGAAAATGAGTTTACAAAAAAAAATCCTAATAGTATTTTCATTACGTTACAATTCTGTCAATTTTCTTTTGAGAAAAGAGACCCTTCATGTCAAAGTATCTGAATTGCTCGGGACATATTTCTCAATTAGCATTTCTTTCATGGGACTTGAAATTTGGCGAATAAAATCACATTACTAGATTTTCTTTCACCCCTGAATTTCATATATATTTAGTTAATAACATAATATATTCATCCACTAAATAGATGTCATGTAATTTAAGACTACACAGAGAATGAGTATATTTCTTTTTGTACTATGTGTCTTGACTGTTAAAACCTACCCTATAAATTGTGATTTAAATAGGGTAGTCATTATTTTGGCTATTTCACTGAGAGATTCTCCGATTGACTAACTCTGAGGTTTCTAACGAAGTCACGTCTCATGCAATTTTAAGACTAATTTCTAAGAATTTAATGAATCATTCTTTGTTCAGATCAAATGTTTATGCAACGATTTTTATAGCATATGTCCAATCATCTATGAGATCTTTTCTATTTTTTGAAGTCCGGAACATTAATGTTAAGAATAAACCCGTAAGGATGTATAGGTTCCAAAATATATTTCACATAGGGTGTCTGATGTAAGGGAATTTGACTTCTCCTTGACCTGGATCTTGCTAGGTTTGCTTCACCACTAACCTAGAAATCATTTCAGGTTCCTCCCATGTTTGTGTCATAGGATCCTACATTTTCCCTTGATGATTCTTGTATTTGCTAATTAAGGGTTGTTCACTACTTCCAGTAGTGTTCATTTTTAGATCTACAATCTTGAGATTTACAATGAACTCTGCAAGTTCTTTGTAGATGATCTAGATCAATCATCTCCATAGTTGTCATCAGCTTAAATTATTTTATGAGATAATTTTAATTAGATTGATCTTTTTTTCATCGGTTACAAGTTTGATATTACTTTGGCATTTCCTCTTTGGTGTAATAAGGCTTTAGTACCAAAGAACAATGATAACCTTTCTTTCGAGATTTTTTTTATTAGAATTTGGTTGTTGTTCTAGAGTTTGAATATCATATAATTTTTCAAGAATTTCTTCTTGTTTTTCAAAGATCTCCACAATTTTATGTGATACATAGTATAGTTGATTATCATAGTTATGCACCGTCTTTTGGATCTCTCTATGATATCCGGAGAGTTTAGAAAAATTCATGACTATTTCTAAAAACCTATTACTTTGAATCATTTCTGGTCCAGTTTTAAACAAATAATAAATATAAGGATATTTTCGTTATAGTTAGAGAGTTTAAACAAAGTTTTTAGGATATAGAGAATTAATGACAATTTATGTTTTGATTTGGAAATTTATCTTCAATTCTCCCAAAAAATATCAACCAATAAAGTTTAGTAAATAATTAAATTAATAAAATTTTTGCTCAGAAAAAAATACCAGCGACCCAATTTTGCAGTCATTCATGTACGTTTTCTTTGCAGGCCTCGTTTTTTAATATCAATGATGTTGCAAAATTTATTCATGCGAGAATCGAAAAGCGGCAACCTCAAGCATAATCAAAGAAACTATCAAAATCGTCCAAGTTCGGGGGAGAACATTAGGTGGAACATAATTACAAACAATAAAAATAAAATATACAACCTAACAAAATCATCGAGATCGATGTATGATTTTTTATCAACTAATTCAAAAAGTTTATCTTTTATGCTGCTCTTAATAGTGGACAGTAGTGCAGTTTTTTTTTTTTTTTTGACAGAAAACTTGTAATATTATTCATGACGAAACGAGGTCTGTGATTATAAGCTTAACTAGCCAACTAGAGAACTCCCCAAATTTCCACACAAAAGGTGAAGAGGAGGAAACAGTAAAAGAAGCTAAAGAGTGTGACACAGTATTAGCCGTACGTATAACGTGATCCAACTGTAACTGAGACTGACTTTCCAATAAGCGTCTGATATTTGTGACAATAGTTCCATTATAACCGAGATCCACTTTAGGGCAAGTGATTGCTTGCACTGCCAGTAAAGAATCTGAAGTAAGTTGATGAATCCTTAAGGGATGATTTTGTGTCATTTGGATTCCTTCCTCAATGGCAAAGAGTTCTGCGGCAGTGACAGATGGTGGTTTGATAATATGCTTTCCAAATGCTAACACAGGCTGCCCTTCATGATTCCGCACAATACCCCCCAATCGCATAAATGTTTGAATTAATGTTGTAAGCCGCATCAACATCCAGACGCAAGTGATCAACTGGTGGTACCGTCCAAAACTTTGGTGATTGTTGATGTGTAAGCAAATTGGCAGATGATATCACCGAAGCTCTTGCTGTATGATATGCACATAGCAAGCTATCACACCAATCAACATTAACCACACTTGTCCTAGCGTCAGAACTATGAATAATACAATTTCTTTCCATCCAAATAGCATAAGTTCGTATGGTAAAGAATTCAAAGTCCTCTCGATTGAACTTATCCCTCATACAAAGAGCAATATAAAAAACATCCAACTTACATACTCCTTTTAGCATATGCCAAAACTTAGTTCCTTTCCAGCAGTGTCTGATAGCCTGGCACGAGAATAGAGCATGGCTCGTTGACTCACTCGAATCTCCACAAAGTGCGCATACTTCAATTGTAGGAACATGGTGAGCCTGCAGGTTCCTTGTAGTAGGGATAATATGATGTAAGGCACGCCACCAGAATATGCGGACTTTCGGAGGGATTGAAACAGGATCACAAAAATTTCCACCAATTCTTTAATCGAATTTCTGAACAAGTAGCAGGAAGGTCATAGAGCCCAATAGCCAATTTATAGCCATCCCTTACAGAGTATTGGCCTTTTGGATCGAAAAACCAGTACCTAATATCATCTCCTGCCAAGCCATTAAGAGGGATTGATAAGATTTCTGCCACAACATGAGGAGAGAACTGTTCCTTCACCACTTGTTCGTTCCATTTCCCTTGTCTGAGAAGAGTACTCACCGTAGGGAAGATAAGATTGTTTTGTGTGGTGTTTTTCTGTAGACCTACACCCGGAATCCATTTATCTGCAAATGTAGCGATCTTCTGGCCATTTCCCACACGCCAATGCAGCCCTTTCTCCAACAAAGGTCGGCTCCACAATAATGATCTCCATATATAAGATGTCTTACTTCCGAGATGGGCATCCATGATATCTCATGGCGGAAATATCTTGCTTTAAGGACTTTAACAACCAACGAATGGGGGTTAGCAATAATACGCAAAATTTGTTTGGCCAACAGAGCCTTGTTAAAAGTCTCGAGGTAGCGAAAACCCATTCCACGCAAGCACTTTGGCCGGCAAGGCATCTTCCAAGATTTCCAGTGCATTCTCCTCGAGGCTTCATCCCCACCCCACCAAAAATTAGAGCACTCCCGTTCTATATCTTTGCAAATTGATGTTGGGATATGGAAGCAAGACATAGCATAGGATGGGATGGATTGGATCACCGATTTTATCAACGTTTCTTTCCCTCCAATGGAGAACATTTTCCTTTTCCATCCCTGCATACGTTTAGTCACCCTCTCCACAAGATATCGAAACTGAAGTCTCTTCTTATGGGCTGAAAATACTGGAAAGCCCAAATATACCTCCTGATTCTGCACCACCGGAATAGCAAGCATAGTTTTAATAGATTCCACTACACCATCACTAGTGTTCGGGCTAAAGGATAGCGATGACTTTTCAAAGTTAAGTAATTGACCCGACGCTTTCTCATATAGAACCAGACATTGTTGAACACCAGCACAGTTTTCCATGGTTGCTTGAAAAAATAGTAGACTATCATCAGCAAAGAATAAATGAGTAATCGAAGGGCACGTAGGAGCAATACGCACCCCTTTGATCAAATTTCGGGCTTCAAAGTATAGTATAGCCGATGAAAAACCATGATCACACAATACAAATAAGTATGGAGAAAGCGGATCACCCTGTCGTAGTCTCTGCTAGGTGTAATACCTCCACTGAGCACCCCATTCACACAAAAAGAATATTTAACCGATCGTACACATCTCATCACCTTTTCAACCCAGATATGCGAAACGCCTAGTTGGATCATGATGCCCTCCAAGAAGCTCCATTCAACTCGAACATAAGCCTTACTCATCTCAAGTTTTAAAGCTGCATAGCCTTTATGTCCTCCCTTCCTGCTTCGAATCCAGTGAATTGTCTCGAAACCCTGAATAATATTGTCCGAGATGAGCCGATCCTGAATGAAAGCACTCTGAAAATCATTCACTGTCTGCTTTAAGATCGGCCTAAGCCTGTTTGTGAGAGTTCGAGCAACAATATTATAGCAAACATTACACAGGCTGATAGGACGAAAATCTTTCATAGTCATGGGAGACTTAATTTTTGGTATCAAATTGACTATGGTATCATTCCATGCATCAAGTGGTTGCCCATCATTTAGAATCCTTTGGACTGCCTCAATTACTTCCCCACCAATCGAATTCCAGAACTTTTGATAAAAGAACACAGACATACCGTCACTCCCCGGAGCTTTATCAGGATGCATATCAAATAAGGCCATCTTAATCTCTGCTGCTGAAAAGGAGGCATTCAGTATAGAATTCATGTGCTCGTCAATAATCGGCTCGACACAATCAAGGATATTTCTTCTGTCTTCCAGAGTAGGATTATTCGACGCAAACAAATTGGTGAAATAATCTTCAATAATTGAACTCATTTGAGCTTCCTCAGTACACCAATCCCCATGGCTTGAGACCAAGCCCCGAATATGGTTCTTGTCCCTTCAAAATGATGCGCAAGAATGAAAATATTTCGAGTTCCTGTCACCATGGGCCAACCAACTGATTCTACTACGTTGCCTCCAGTACATCTCTTCTTTATGTGCTAGTATTTCTATCTCTTTCTCTAGAGAATTTATTTGTTGCACATTGTCCATCCACTTATCTCTAGTTTTCAAGTTATGAAGCTGCATCCTCTTGTGTTTTAGTTTCCGAGGGAGATTTCGAAATCTGTTACCAGCCCATGTTTGAAGGGCTTGCTTACAGCTCAAGATCCGATCTTGTAAGGTCAAAGAAATGTTTAATTTTTGCCACCCAAGCTCCACTATATCCTTGCATTCTTCCTTAGTGACCCAATGAGGCTCAAAACGAAACGCATGGCCCCTGTGCACTAACTGGTCATTTGTCTTCCCCAACTCAAGCAAGATCGGCCTATGATCCGAGTGATAAAAATCAAGGGATTGAGCTTTTGCCACTGGATACAGCAGTCGCCATTCAAAATTAGCAACAAAGCGGTCTAGTCTTTCAATTATAATATGTTCCGGGGATCGGCGATTTACCCATGTAAAAAGGTCCCCACTCCCGTGAAGATCTTGCAGGCCACAATCACTAAGAGTATCTCGAAAGGCTCTAGTTTGAGCAGCAGGCCTTCTATTACCCCCGAATTTCTCGCTATCGGAACTTATTTCATTAAAATCTCCTCCTACCAACCAAGGAATACCATGCAATTCCGGTACCCTGCTTAGCCGATGAAGGAGAGCCCATGAAGAATGTCTAAGTTGCGTTTATGGGTGACCATAAAAACCCGTAAATCTCCATCATTTCTCGTCATTTTGTACCAGAAAATCTATGTGTCCCAATGTATAAGAATATATGGTAACGTCAAAAGGCGATTTCCACAGTAATGCCAATCCTCCGCTTCTACCAACACAATTAACCACAAACATACCAGAATATCCCAATACATCTTTCCACCATGTGAAGTTTGAGTCCCTCCTTTTTGTTTCACATAAGAACAGGAGGGTTGGGTTTCTTTCTGCGAGTAGTCGCTTAAGTTCACGGAATGCTCGTTGGTTCCCAAGCCCTCGAGCATTCCAAGAGATGCAACTCATTGGTTTCGGCGGGGCTGCTTGGCAGCCGCCGTCGCTTGTTCTGGTATATGACAGTCATTGAAGACTCCAACCTTTCGTTTGTTAATGGTGCTCTCCAAGTCTGCCAACCTCAACTGCTGCTGATTGCCCCGATCCAACCCTCCAAGGAGAAACGACTCTGTCAAAGAATGTCCTTTCTCCCTAGCCCGTCTATTCCATTTCCTATCGGCCTTAGATCCTATATGCCCCAATTCAATCTCACTTTGAGAGGTGACAAATGTTTCCGATACAATAGCACGACCACCTGGTACAGATACATCACAGATATGAACGGTATTTAGTTCATCACTGTCCTTGTAAATTGCTGAAGGTGAGATGTCTGCATGAGCATTCGTGTTTCGAGTTGAACTTGGGGTTGGAGAACTATTATGGCTTCTATATGATATAGTAGGAGATGTGCCTCGCTTTTTCTCCCCACCCCTTATGTTATCCGCTCGCATCCAACTTCCAAACTGATATTTACCATCCTCAGCCAATGGTATCTCACACTCCCTATTAGAGTGGCCCAAACAACCACAATTATAGCAGAAAGCAGGAAGTCGCTCATACACCAGTGGAACAATGATAGACTCGGCCTCCGCGGGTATCGACACACAGATGAATTTCTTTAGAGGTTTGGTGCCATCCACCCTGATTTGAACCCGTGCGTAACTGCCCATAGATAAGCCATTAGCTCTTGTGTCAATCTCTTCTACAATCCCAATCTGATTACCCACCTTGTCGAGTGTCTCTTTATTCATAAGAACTAGCGGAAGGTTATAACATTGGACCCACAATGATACTGCATCAAAGTTTAAATTCCTAGGGTTTTGTAAACCATGTGGTTCTCGGAATAATACTAGATCAAGAAACAGATTCTAAGGGCCCCCATTCAGTGCCCTATTTTTACCTTGTACAGATTTAAAATCAAGTAAAAAGAGATTATCTCCCAATGAGCCAATCACAACCTGTTTAGAAGCCTGAAGGATCCGTGGCATATGAGTTTTGAAAGCCTCCTTGTTGATCAGTTTTGGAGACAAAATTTTAGCCACCAAACAGTTTTCGATATGTTTTTCACCACATCTAATATCATCATCCTGTAGGATCAGTGCTTCCTCGGTTGTAATCTGTGTTGTGTGTTGAAAATCATTAACCAATCTCTTAACTTCCTCGAGATCCATGTCAAAGAAGAATAGCCACCCAGATCAGCAAACAATGATTGGGGGAATAAAGAAACCCTATACCAAGAGGGAGAAAACCTACACGGTGGCAGGACTTAGTAAAAGAAATCTGACATTAGTGCAGTTGAAAAATTCATTTGAAGGAAATAGAACCATCAGGCTTGACCCAAAACATAATTCAGAAGCTTCTACATTGAATCTTTCAAGAATTGCATCAACCCCACAAGTTCCGACGCATAACTTCGGAATCTTCAACCAAGTCCGAGTGGGTTTGCCTTTATCCTATCCAATTGACTTTTAACTAATTTAGGAACTAATTTCGAAACCTCTTTCAAAAATAAGTAGGCAAATCGATACAACGAAATCTCATGTTCCACAAATACCACAAATTATGGCCATAAAACGAAACCTGGATACGCTCGCACCATAATCAAAACATTAATAAAACAAAAATTCGACTAGGAACTAAGCCATGATTTTAAGCACAAAACCCACAAAATTGGAGAACAAATCCACGATACCCTCATAATCGGACAAAATGCAGAAATTCTGATCATAATATGCAACCAAAGTACACTGCACGCCACAAATAACACATTAATACAACAAAGAATTTGAATACAGAAAAACACTAATCCCACTCAAAGATACCAAAAATTTGGGTAAAATTCGCAAATTCCTCATTGTGTGACAAATTTAAGAAAATTTTGACGTGAAAAACAACAAATTTACAATATCACAGCAAAAACCTAGAAATCGAACAAACAAAGTGAAACCTAAAAGAGAGATTTATGTCGCTGATATCGTTGATGAAAAAAGATCAGAAGAGTTAAACAAGTTGAATTTCGGAAATATAAATGTTTCATTTTAAAAAATTAATTCAGTCACGAGTATTTTGGTCTAGTGACGACATACATGTATCCCAAAAATTTAGCTTTGAGGTCGCGATTGGATATTATTTGTGTATACATGTAAGGATGTCTTAACCTCTAAATAATGACCAAAATAATCAACTTTAGGTTCAAGTTTGCGAATTCGATTTCCTCTCAAAGAAAAAAAAATCTCACAGCTCTTCAAATAATTAAACAAATAAGTATTTTTTTTCCAAAACAATAAATTAAAAAATAAATACTTTTTAAACCCATTTTCCAATATATAAATCTTATTCTTTTGTAAATCAATATTACAGAATATATATATAAATTAATATTTAAAGTGGGGTGGATGATATGTTCGGTGAGAGAGGATAACATGTAGGGCCCTTACTCTTTGAATCCAAAAGTAAAATGTACCTCAGATTTCTGCAGCTTCTCAAGCACATCACTTTTAATGTGTTGTACGTTAGCTCATAGCTGTTGCTCCCTATTTCCTAATTAATTTTGAGCGAAAATTAAGTTATTGTCACGTAGTTTTCATATTTTTAGCTTTGACTTTTAATCCACTAATTTATATTCAATTTTGTCAAAATATTGATGTAACATAAATTGTTTTTATTTTTGTTATCTTTTTGTTAAATTATGGAGGTCGATTTGTCCGATTTCACGTCAATACTCCAATAAAATAGTTAACATTAAAAAAATATAAATTTATAAATTAAAATTTCGAATTAATCGATATCATGATTATATAAAATAAAAAAATAATAATATGAACACATATATAATATTATCATGAATTATGACCAAGTACGCTTACAGTCTGGTGTTGTGGGAGGTCTGAGTTGTCAAAAGAAGACGTACAACGATTGGCTGAACTGGGCAGAAATCAGAAGCCAAAGTCCTTGTCACTTTTCCTCTACTAATTTCTTTAATATTGTAATTTCCATAACTAATCCTACTTAAGTGTTAGGAAATGCATGTTTTTAAAAAATTAAATTAATTTTTTATTATCATGTATGATATTTAATTTTATGTTAAATAATTTTCATAATTTCAAAAATAAATAAATTTTCTTGGCAATGGTCTCAATAATAATTCATTATATGAATTGATCATATCTATATCTACTATAAATTAATACGTATTTTATAATATTTTTTTGTAACATAATTAATAAAAAAATATTTTTGATTGATCGATTTAGCAATCAATATTACTAGAATTATGTAAATAATATTTTGGTAAGCTAATTTTACGGGATTGGATGTATCTTTAATTTTGTTGCGTGGATCGAGATTATGTTTATACCTGCGACAACAAATTGCATGCGCTCGGACGTATAAATCAGAATCCGGATTTTGTATAATATCGGTTTTCATTCGTCGGACGGAAAATTCTATGTTTTATATATATATATATATATATATTGATGCGATCCGGGTGAAATGAGTGAGCAGGGTCGGGTGCTCCACCGGATCTGCTATCAAAATGATGAAGGAAATAAGAGCAATGTAGATATCTGAACCAGAAGCTTCTTTCCCGGATGGAGAGGATTTCCTGCACTCAAGAAGGTAACCACGTGAATGGCGCCAGAGGGGTGTCCGGTATGGCCACTCTGATGCTTAAGTCAGTGAATGATTCAAGCCAAGAACCAATGTAACCAAGTGATGGTTGTGATATTGGTGTGAATGAATGAATGTAAATGTAAAGAGAGAACCTGATATTTATAGTAGGAGAAGTAATGATGACCTTGTTCTCCGTGCTACCTACTAATTATAGTAGGACAGCTGAGCACACACTATATTCTGACATGTCAAATCTCATACTGGTCACATCCAGCCCATCTGATTTTGTCAACCCATCGTCCTGGTGTCAGAGATGGGACAGTCGCCCACATCCTATTCTGCTAGTATACTCGAGTGCGGTGCTCATATTGAGGTGGCCCGGGTAGAAAGTTCCCGGGAGTTTGAACGAGTGCTCGGGCGTCCGGTGGCTCGGGGAGTAGACGTCCCGGGCATTCACCCGGTCGGCTCCTGATGAACCATTGCTGCCGACTTGTCCTGATTCTGGCCATCCATCAAGTATCCTGGGTCGTCCATGCCTCGGGCACAAGAATCGTTCATGACTCGGGCACAACCCGGGCTATCCCGAGGGTATCATCAATCCCTCCTTAAATAGTCGGGCTAGAGTCATACTCGCTGTCCCGATTAGTCTTGTGTGCCCGATCATGGAAAATATTTAGTTTGTCTGTAAAAGCATCGGGGGCTTCATGTATCCCAGAGATGGGATGAGGTGCCGGGAACTTACGTCTCCCGGGCTTGATGAATGATCGAAGTGCGGAGCCCCAAGCCTGGGTAAGGATCACTAGGCCAGGATACGGGTCCCTGGACTTAATAGATAACTAGGCTGCGGAGCCCTGGCCTTCATAAATGGTCGAGGTACGGAGCCCCGAGCCAGGGTACGGATCCCTAGACTTAATAGGTAACCAGGGTGCGGAGCCCTGGCCTTCATAAATGGTCGAGGTACGGAGCCCCGAGCCATGGTACGGATCCCTGGACTTAATAGATAACCAGGGTGCGGAGCCCTGGCCTTCATAAATGGTCGAGGTACGGAGCCCGAGCCAGGGTACGGATCCCTGTAATTAATAGATAACCAGGGTGCGGAGCCCTGGCCTTCATAAATGGTCGAGGTACGGAGCCCCGAGCCAGGGTACGGATCCCTGGACTTAATAGATAACCAGGGTGCGGAGCCCTGGCCTTCATAAATGGTCGAGGTACGGAGCCCCGAGCCAGGGTACGGATCCCTGGACTTAATAGATAACCAGGGTGCGGAGCCCCGGCCTTCATAAATGGTCGAGGTACGGAGCCCCGAGCCAGGGTACGGATCCCTGGACTTAATAGATAACCAGAGTGCGGAGCCCTGGCCCTGGACTTAATAGATAACCAGGGTGCGGAGCCCTGGCCTTCATCAATGGTCGAGGTACGAAGCCTCGAGCCAGGGTACGGAGCCCTGGACTTAATAGATAACCACGGTGCGGAGCCCTGACCTTCATGAATGGTCGAGGTACGGAGCCCCGAGCCAGGGTACGGATCCCTTGACTTAATATATAACCAGGGTGCGTAGCCCTGGCCTTCATGAATGGTCGAGGTACGGAGCCCCGAGCCAGGGTACGGATCCCTGGACTTAATAGATAACCAGGGTGCGGAGCCCTGGCCTTCATGAATGGTCGAGGTACGGAGCCCCGAGCCAGGGTACGGATCCCTGGACTTAATAGATAACCAGGGTGCGGAGCCCTGGCCTTCGTGGATGGTCGAGCTACGGAGCCCCGAGCTAGGATACGGATCTCTGGAATTAATAGATAACCAGGGTGCGGAGCCCTGGCCTTCATGGATGGTCGAGGTACGGAGCCCCGAGCCAGGGTACGGATCCCTAGACTTAATAGATAACCAGGGTGCAGAGCCCTGGCCTACATCTATGGTCGGGTACGGAGCCCGAGCAAGGGTACGAATCCCTGGACTTAATATATAACCAGGGTGCGGAGCCCTGGCCTTCACGAATGGTCGAGGTACGGAGCCCCGAGCCAGGGTAAGGATCCCTGGACTTAATATGTGGGGACCCGGGTTCTGACTGAATTGTTTTTGGGATTAATTGGATCTTTGCTAGAAAATGTGGGTCAAAATTTTGGTTTTTAACAATATAATCAAGTGTATATAAATAATACAACCATGTTATTTCTATTTTATTTCTACAAACGTAAGTACATGTCTTGTTCTATTTCGTTTATACAAACCAGTGTTCTTAACAAACTACATAGTACAAGTAGAACATCTAGCTGTCTTCTACGCCCGAAATCACCACGCTATCTCGATATCTCATCTTTGTCTCGACCCCGATCCTGTCCCATCTGTTATCATGCACACATACAGACACAACAACAGCAGAAACTCCGGTGAGAACAAATCCCAGTATAAAACATGTACACATGCATATACACAATCTAAATCATGAATATACTATCATGAATGTAATCAATAGCACGACGTCCCATGGTCTATGAAACATAATCAATATAAGGCACGCAACTTAAATCAAACTCATATCTTTGACTCGACTCGTATCTAAGTCTAGGGATCCCGGTGTGAATAAGACGTAACAAGTCTCCCACCTACTCTCCCAATCGGGGTGGCGGTACGTCTTATTCCTAGACTTTGGCCCTGTCTGTATCGAATATCTACAATCGGAGTCGATCTTCTCCTATGCCTCGATACCACCGAACGTCTAGAAACTTGGCATATCTGCCAATGACTCTCCTATCTTGATAAACATAAAAATTGTACATTAATTAAATGTTTTATAATATAAATATATAGTTTTTGTTTTATTAAATGTTTAAATATTATATGTTTTATAATAAATTGTATAAAATATAAGTTGTTGTGTAATTACAAGCTTTTACTATTTTTTACAGGTTCGATAAAATAAGAATAAACTTGGCGTTGCAAATGGGATTAAGATGATTCTTGGACCTGTAGAAAGTTGATGTTAATATCTACAATATTGGTGGCAAGCATGAGATAAAAATCCTCTCACAATTGGGATTAAATTAAGCAACAAATAAAGTTACCAAAGGAGTGGCAGTTTTACCATGCTCTAGTATTTTGACCATATCTCTCAAATTACTTGGTCAAATGGTTTGAAAAAAATACAACAACTAGACAACTCAATTATCCACATGTTTCTTTTTATGTGAAGAAGCAAATTCGGAGAAGAAGATTTTCAAAAGTGATGTGTAATATAATATAGTATCTTGGAACACCAATGAAGACTTATGTGTAAAAAAATAATATTTTATTTGTGGTTGTCTCCCCAAAATTTGGCTATAAAGAGGGGTGCATTGTAATGTATTGAGATATCCCTCATTCTATGAACAAACCTTTGAGTTCATAATATTTCTCTCTATATTTTTCCTTTATTTCTTCATTTAAATATAATTAGCATGTTAATTTCATATTCATGAATAACTAACTTCCTAAAGTTGAGATGAAAAGGTGAAACTCTTGGCATGATAATAAGGTTACTAAAAGGTAAGAATCTATGTTTTATATTATTTAATCATTATTTATTGTTTATGTTATATTTATTTCTTTAAGCATTTTTATACCCTACTTATAAGTGGGAGTTTTGATTTATTTTTGCTATATGTTACACTAAATTCTTGGAACCATTTAAATGTTAGTTTGGTATTACCAACTATTTAAAGTGGATGCCTTGATTTATTATATATAAATATATTATAATATTAAATTCTTGGAACCATTTAAATGTTAGTTTGGTATTACCAACCATTTAAAGTGGATGCCTTGATTTATTATATATGAATATATTATAATATTAATTTCTTGGTACTATTTAAATGTTATTTTGGTTTTACCAACCATTTAAAGTGGGAACCTTGATTTAATGTTTACAAATATATATATAGCACAATAAATACTTTGACACATTTATAAGTTTTGGTATATATTATATACTTATAAGATAATAATATATAACATAATATAAATATGATTATTTAATATGTTGGAACCATTTTATTAAGTGGATTTCAATAATGTTCGTTAATGTTAACTTTATTAAAATACCAAGAGTGGATCCTTTAATCTCAACTACTTAAATTAAAATTTGAACAATAAAAAATTACCAATTAAAGATTCAAACAACTAAAAGAAAAAAATAAATAAAAAGACATTGTAGTGGACTTGTAATTACCTTAGCTTCCTCGTAGATACGATATTCGAACTCATCGAATTATACTACTTGTGGACAACCTGCTCTTGGGAGTGCAACAATCAAAGTCGCAACAAGTTTTTGGCGCTGTTGCCGGGGAAGTATAATTTAATTTCAAGTCTATTTAATTTTGTTTATATTTTATTTTTCTTTATTTGAATTTTTATTGCTTTTGTGTGTTTTTATTCTTTTGCATTTGCATTTGCATGAGCATTTGGTCACGTACACTTAGTGGTCGACTAATTCGAAATAACCCTTTATTTTTACAAAACATGGTGGAAGAACCCATCCAAGAAAATGAAGATGAAATTCAATCTCAACATGATCATGATAGACGAAGAACACTTAGAGATCACATGAATCGTACACCTACTAGTGCACCTTCATGTCTAGTTTTTCCTCCTGATGCATCTCATTTCAATTTTAAGCCTGGTATTATCCAACTTTTACCCAATTTTCATGGCTTAGATTCTGAAAATCCATACATGCATTTACGAGAGTTTGAAGAAGTGTGCAACACATATAATGATCTAAATTGTAGCATGAACACCATTCGACTTAAGCTTTTTCCTTTTTCTTTAAAAGATAAAGCTAAAACTTGGCTACAAAATCTTAGATCGGGATCCATTCGAACTTGGGATGAATTGCAACAACAATTTTTGAAAAAGTTTTTTCCATCTCATAGAACAAATTCTTTCAAAAGACAAATCATCACTTTCACTAAAAAACAAGGAGAAACTTTTTATCAGTGTTGGGATAGATTCAAAGAATTGCTTAATCTTTGTCCACATCATGGTTTTGAAATTTGGAGAGTTGTTTCTCAATTTTATGAAGGCTTAACACCTAAAGATAGGCAAATGGTTGAATTTATGTGTAATGGAACATTTGAAGATAAAGATCTAAACGAGGCAATTGAGTATCTCGATTCATTAGCTGAAAATGCTCAAAATTGGGACACTATAGGTACAATCGAACCATCAAACAAGATTCAATCTCCTACATCTGGTGGAGGTATGTACACTCTCAAAGATGAACATGATCTTCGAAGCTAGATTTACCTCTTTGGCAAGAAAAGTTGAGGCACTTGAATTGAAAAAGAATGGTCAATTAAAATCTGTTCAAGAAATTACGTGTCACATATGTGATACAAGTGATCATTTTACAAAAGATTGTCCCACTTTGCCCTCTTTTAAAGAATGTCTCCATGAACAAGTCAATGTTTTGAACAATTTCAAAAGGCCAAATTTTGAACCATTTTCTCAAAATTACAATCCAGGTTGGCGAAATCATCCAAATTTTAGTTGGAGGAATGATAATGCTGCACAATTTTCACAACCACATTTCCAAAATCAACAAAATTTTCAAAATTATGCACCTTATGTTCCTCCACCTAAAAGAAATTTGGAAGACACATTGAATTCTTTCATTGCAAAGCAAGAGTCTAGCAATACTCAAACTGCTCAAACCATGACAGATTTGAAAGATACTCTTGCTAAATTTGCATCTGCACTTAATGTTCATGAAAAAGGTAAATTTCCTTCACAACCTCTGCCTAATCCCAAGGATCATCATTCACAAACTGGAACTTCTGGAACTCAACCGATGGATCAGGTAAAATCTGTTATTACCCTTCGAAGTGGTAAGGTTGTGGAAAAATCCATTCTTGAACCTTGTGAAGATGATGATAAATCAACTCCAAAGGATAAGGAAGTGAAACCCATAACTTGCGAAGAGGAGGTTCAACAGACACTGTCACCACCATTCCCTCATGCATTGAAAAATACAAAAAAATCAAATTTGAATTCTGATATATATGATATTTTTAAACAAGTAAAAGTTAATATTCCTTTATTAGATGCAATAAAACAGGTACCATCATATGCCAAATTTTTGAAAGACTTGTGCACTGTGAAAATAAAATTGAATGTGAAAAAGAAAGCATTTTTAGCCGAACAAGTAAGTGCAATCATTCAAAATAATAATACTTTGAAATACAAAGACCCTAGTTGTCCTACTATTTCATGTATTATTGGAGAACGAAAGATTAAAAAAGCCTTGCTTGATCTTGGAGCTAGTGTGAATTTACTTCCATATTCAGTTTATCAAGAACTCAATCTAGGCGAGTTAAAATCTACTTCGGTAACACTTTTACTTGCAGATAGATTTGTTAAAGTGCCAAGAGGTATGGTAGAAGACGTATTGATCCAAGTTGATAACTTTGTATATCCTGTCGATTTCATAGTTTTAGATACACAACCTATCGAAGCTTGTAATGCAATTCCTGTAATTCTGGGTCGTCCATTTTTAGCAACTTCTAATGCTCTTATAAATTGCATGAATGGAATAATGAAGTTGTCATTTGGTAACATGACCTTGGAGCTCAATGTTTTTAATCTTTGTAAGCAACCACATGACAAAGGAGATGAAAGTGAAGATGAAAATCTTATTGAAACTCTTGTGGAAGAAAACATTCAAGAAGGGAGTACTCGTGATCAATTAGATATTTGCTCAATTGAAACTGTTAAAGAAAATATTGAAATTGATCTTGATGATTTTATCAGGTATCACTCGTTACCAGGATCAGAGAAAGAATTTGATGCAAAATATGAGAACAAAGACGAACCACCCATATTGGAGTTAAAACCCTTCCTAGAAGAATTGAAGTATGCATTTCTTGGAGAAGATGAAACATATCCGGTGGTAATTTCTTCCAAACTAGAAAGGGATCAAGAAGGTAAATTAGTTGATATGCTTAAAAGACATAAAAATACAATTGGTTGGACACTAAAAGATCTCAAGGGCATTAATCCACTAATTTGCACACACAAAATTCATTTAGAAGAAAATGCTAAAACATCTCAACAACCACAAAGGAGATTAAATCCACACATGAAAGATGTTGTGAAAACTGAAGTTCTCAAACTACTTGATGTTGGGATTATCTACCCTATTTCTGATAGTAAGTGGGTAAGCCCAACACAAGTAGTTCCAAAAAAATCTGGCATCACAGTGATAAAAAATGAAAAAGGTGAATTATTAACAAGTCGAGTCCCATCTAGTTGGCGGATGTGTATTGATTATATAAAATTAAATGACGCCATTAGAAAAGATCATTTTCCATTACTATTTTTGGATCAAATTTTAGAAAGAGTAGCAGGTCATCCATACTACTGTTTTCTTGATGGATATTCAGGTTATTATCAAATTTCCATTGCACTCGAAGATCAAGATAAAACTACATTCACATGTCCTTTTGGAACATTTGCATTTAGAAGGATGCCATTTGGATTATGCAATGCCCCAGCAACATTTCAAAGATGTATGCTAAGTATTTTTTGCGACATGGTTGAAAATTGTTTGGAAATTTTCACGGATGATTTAACTGTCTTTGGGAATACATTTGATAATTGTCTTGAAAATGTTTTAAAAAGATGCGAGGAAAGGTCTTATTTTAAATTGAGAAAAATGTCAATACATGATTACTTCTGGAATTGTTTTGGGACATGTCGTGTCATCTCATGGAATTGAAGTTGATAAAGCAAAAGTTGATGTCATTACCAATTTACCCCCTCCAAAAACCATTAAAGAAATTCGCTCATTTTTGGGACATGCTGGATTTTATAGGAGGTTTATAAAGGACTTTAGTTTAATCTCTAAACCCATTTGTAACCTCTTAACAAAAGACACTGCATTTGAGTGGACTCAAGAATGTCAAAATGCTTTTGATAAAATCATTCGACATTTAACATCAGCTCCTATCATGCAACCTCCTGATTGGTCTTTACCATTTGAAATCATGTGCAATGCGAGTGATTATGCAGTCGGTGCAGTATTGGGTCAAAGAAGAAACGGTAAGCCTTATGTGATATATTATGCAAGTAGAACTTTAAACAATGCTCAAATGAATTACTTCACAACTGAAAAAGAACTACTTGCTATAATATTTGCATTAGATAAATTTCGTTCTTATTTGATTGGATCAAATGATCATTCTGCTATTAGATATTTGTTGACGAAACAGGATGCAAAGCCACGACTGATACGATGGATTTTGTTGCTCCAAGAATTTGACATTGTGATCAAAGATAAAAAAGGAATCGAGAATGTCGTAGCCGATCATTTATCGAGACTAGTAACATGATCATCTTGTGAAACACCAATTAACGATAATTTTCCTGATGAACATCTATTTTCAGTTACTACTACACCTTGGTTTGCTAACATAGTAAATTTTCTTGTGACAGGAAAAATGCCACCGCAATGGAGTTCTCAAGATAAAAGAAAATTTTTGAATGAGGTAAAAAACTTTTATTGGGATGATCCGTATCTGTTCAAGTATTGTCCGGATCAAATTTTTCGACGTTGCATACCCGAAAATGAGGTAAGTAGTGTCATTAAATTTTGTCATTCAGAAGCATGCGGAGGACATTTTTCTTCAAAGAAAACAGCTGCAAAAATCTTGCAGTGTGGATTTTATTGGCCCACTTTGTTTAAAGACACCCACAAAATCTGCAAGATTTGTGAAAATTGTCAAAAATTGGGTGCGATTTCAAAAAGAAACATGATGCCTTTGAATCCTATTATTGAAATTGAAATCTTTGATTGTTGGGGAATAGATTTTATGGGACCTTTTCCACCGTCGTTTGGATACTTGTATATTTTAGTTGCAGTTGATTATGTTTCCAAATGGATAGAGGTAATTCCATGTCGAACAAATGATCATAAAATCGTCATCAAATTTTTAAAAGAAAATATTTTGGTAGATTTGGAATTCCTCGAGCCATGATAAGTGATGGGGAAACTCACTTTGTTAATAAACCATTTGCTTCATTAATAAAAAAATATGGTATTACTCATAAAGTAACTACTCCTTATCATCCTCAAACAAATGGACAAGTTGAATTAGCTAATAGGGAGATAAAGCAAATTTTGGAAAAAACTGTTAACTCAAATAGAAAAGATTGGTCTCTGCGACTTAATGATACACTTTGGGCATATCGAACAGCTTTTAAAACATCATTGAATATGTCTCCCTATAGGTTGGTTTATGGAAAACATTGTCATTTGCCTGTGGAATTGGAACATAAAGCTTATTGGGCGATCAAAACTTTAAATTCAAGCATGGATGATGCCAACAAATTGCGTAAATTGCAACTTAATGAACTTGATGAACTCAGAAATGACGCGTATGAGAATTCAAGGATTTATAAAGCAAAAATCAAATCATTTCAGGATAAAACAATTCTTAGAAAATCTTTTGAGATTGGTAAAAAAGTTTTGCTTTATAATTCTCGACTTCACATATTCCCAGGAAAATTACGATCAAGATGGACAGGCCCATATGTTGTAAAGCATGTGTATACTTATGGAGCTGTGGATATTGAAAATCCTAAAAATGGTGATATTTTTAAAGTAAATGGACAAAGGCTTAAACCATTTTTAGAAAATGAAATCTTTCAAGAAGAGTTTATTTCCCTTTCTGATCCTTGATTTTATTTTTATTTTTTTGGTGTTGCGTTTAAGTTTGTTTGTTTTTATTTCAGGTTTTCTTAATCTTTTTATTTTCCCGGTTAAATGGCGGATAACGGTACTCCGTGACTTTCATAGTCGGTTAAATCAGTTTCCCACAATTGCTGATACAAAAATAAAAAAAATCATTTCTTTTCTTTTCAAAATGGATGAAATTCTCTCAAAAATTTGTAAATATTTTCCCTCTGTTTCTGAAAATGTTCTAAGAAAAATTTATGCAGTAAGGTGTGAAAGATTGAGATTGCTAATGCAAAAAGGAATTCCAGAAGATATTCGTCTTGTAATAGAAGCTAAGTTCCGATTAGGAAGAGAAGTTCCACAATCATTGCTTATTCGGTATTTGCGTGGATTAGGAAAAAACACTTATGCGAAAAAACAAAGGGCCAAAAGTTTAGGGGTTTGTCATAAGTGTGCAAGATGGACTTGTGACAAACGATGCAGATCTTTGGGATGTGTTTCAATAACAGAGAAGATAAAATTGGTTTCATTAAGAATGGGCTGAGTAAGGAGTCTTTAGATAACATCTTATTGACTCTTGAGACGCATTCTAGTGGACATGTGCATATTGAACTTCTCCGTTTATGGAAACAATTCCAAGATGAGCGTCATAGTCTTGGGAATCCGACTAAAAAAGACCCTGTTTGCCAATTTATAAGAAAATTGGATGGGAAGCATATCCTCGACTCAGAGAAGGCGTTGAAGCCGTTTCTGGACGTAAAACCAGAGGAAAATTGTGAGCCACAATCACACTACTGTTTATATGCATGTGTGTCATTATTGTTTTTACTATTTATTATGTTTACAGCTGTGACCCATAGTTTTGTCATCATAACATATTACCCCTATAAAATCTCTCATCTTTCTCTCTATTTTCGCAGACAAAAAAAAGAAAGTAAAAACATGGCTGGATCCTCTGCACAAACATTGAAAAATATTTGTGTATTTTGTGGGTCGAGTCCTGGAAAAAATGAAGTGTTTGTAGAAGCAGCGAATAATCTTGGAAAGATATTGGCTGAGAGAAAAATTCACTTGGTATATGGGGAGGTAATATTGGGTTAATGACATCTGTTTCAACATCTGCTCATCTTGGAGGTAGTCAGTTTTGGGTATTATTCCTACAGCTTTAGCTGAAGGAAATATTACAGGTGTTACGATTGGGGAGGAATTAAAAGTTTTTTCTATGTATGAAAGAATCACTCAAATGATTGAAAATTCTGATGCTTTTATCGCACTACCAGGTGGTTTTGGTACATTAGAAGAAATTTTTCACACTGTTTCTTGGGCACAACTTAATATCCATAATAAACCTGTGGGCTTGTTGAATATCAATAATTATTATGACAGTTTGTTGACATTTCTTGATAAAGCTGTGGAACATAATTTCATTTCAGAAAATTCACGACGGATGCTCATCTATGCTTCGACTGCCGACCAATTAATTGATGATTTGGAAGCTTTTGTTCATAAGCCTGATCCGATGATAACAAAGATCAATTGGTCGCAATCAAGCAGTAAAAAAAAGAAGTTGGATCATTGATTCAAAAGTCGTGGATTGGTTTGCGTTTCGTTTGTTTCAGTTTGTTATCTTCAATAAAATTCCAGGTGATATATCTTTCATTATGTACTCTTTATTAATAGTTATTTTGACATTAGGGACAATGTCATATTCTGATTGGGGGGAGAACAAACTTATAAAAAAATAAATTAAAAAAAATTTAAAATAAAATATATATATATATTATTTTAAAATAAAATCATGTTTATTGTTTGTATCTGAGTAATTTTTGCAAAAATGTCATACATTACATGTTTGAAAGATTTAAATTAGAACATGCATTAATCTATTTAGGAATGTTTAAATTTTTTTTTTTAAAAAAATTCAATTTTAATATTCTGATCAATATAAAAATATGATTTATGAAATCTTTTTGAGTGATTAACCATTGTGATAAAATCAGGTATTAAAGTATATGGCCCAAGTTATACCTTATAAGAGTGCCTAAAATTTTAAACTCACACATATTTTTTTAGTGAGTGGAGAGGACTGAGAAAACAGCTTTCGAGCCTTTATTGATCATGAGAGAGACTATCTATTGTTTAGATATTGAGTTCTTATTTTGAAAAAAAAATGATATTTCCTGGAAAAAAAGGAGAAAAATACAAAAAAAAAGATATTGAAGATCTATGTAATTTTTAAGTTATATGCTACGACCCATATATCTCTCATAAAAAAAAAAGAAAGAAAGAAAGAGAGAAATTTATTGTACAAATTAAATAAATATGTGGTCAAGAAGCATAAACTTAGTCTGATTCCGTGATGTTACGGAAAAAAAATATATATATATCAGGAAAAAATATATAATAAGAACAACTAGATTTTGAATCAATGGATTTTCTATCTTTTGATTAGTTTGGCTCGTTTGTCTGTCTGCATTCTATAAACCATTTTTCTGAGCATTTATCTGTACTCCAACTCCATGAGAGAAATCGTTGTCATAAATTGAAACATTTATTAACCTGTGAGGATATGGAGTTGAGACTCTTACTAGGAATTTCTGAAGACCGTGTATATTTAACTACCTGAAATAAGCTTTGAATTGATCATCTCAAATTAATTCATAAATTATAATTATGATGATCTTGATATAACTTTGACAGTTTTCAAATTTAATTTAAATACTTAGATAGTTTTGATTACATTTCTATTTAAATTAATCAATATGTTTTGTATTGCTATTAACGCTTAAATTGCTAGGGACTAGCAATAAGCTGGTTGGGAGGTGTGATAAACATAAAAATTGTACATTAATTAAATGTTTTATAATATAAATATATAGTTTTTGTTTTATTAAATGTTTAAATATTATATGTTTTATAATAAATTGTATAAAATATAAGTTGTTGTGTAATTACAAGTTTTTACTATTTTTTACAGGTTCGATAAAATAAGAATAAACTTGGCGTTGCAAATGGGATTAAGATGATTCTTGGACCTGTAGAAAGTTGATGTTAATATCTACAATATTGGTGGCAAGCATGAGATAAAAATCCTCTCACAATTGGGATTAAATTAAGCAACAAATAAAGTTACCAAATGAGTGGCAGTTTTACCATGCTCTAGTATTTTGACCATATCTCTCAAATTACTTGGTCAAATGGTTTGAAAAAAATACCACAACTAGACAACTCAATTATCTACATGTTTCTTTTTATGTGAAGAAGAAAATTCGGAGAAGAAGATTTTCAAAAGTGATGTGTAATATAATATAATATCTTGGAACACCAATGAAGACTTATGTGTAAAAAATAATATTTTATTTGTGGTTGTCTCCTCAAAATTTGGCTATAAATAGGAGTGCATTGTAATGTATTGAGATATCCCTCATTCTATGAACAAACCTTTGAGTTCATAATATTTCTCTCTATATTTTTCTTTTATTTCTTCATTTAAATATAATTAGCATGTTAATTTCATATTCAAAGTTTGACACTTTGAATAATGAATAACTAACTTCCTAAAGTTGAGATGAAAAGGTGAAACCCTTGGCATGATAATAAGGTTACTAAAAGGTAAGAATCTATGTTTTATATTATTTAATCATTATTTATTGTTTATGTTATATTTTTTTCTTTAAGCATTTTTATACCCTACTTATAAGTGCGAGTTTTGATTTTTTGTTGCTATATGTTACACTAAATTCTTGGAACCATTTAAATGTTAGTTTGATATTACCTACCATTTAAAGTTGATGCCTTGATTTATTATATATAAATATATTATAATATTAAACTCTTGGAACCATTTAAATGTTAGTTTGGTATTACCAACCATTTAAAGTGGATGCCTTGATTTATTATATATGAATATATTATAATATTAATTTTTTGGTACCATTTAAATGTTAGTTTGGTTTTACCAACCATTTAAAGTGGGAACCTAGATTTAGTGTTTACAAATATATATATAGCACAATAAATACTTTGACACATTTATAAGTTTTGGTATATATTATATACTTATAAGATAATAATATATAACATAATATAAATATGATTATTTAATATGTTGGAACCATTTTATTAAGTGGATTTCAATAATGTTCGTTAATGTTAACTTTATTAAAATACCAAGAGTGGATCCTTTAATCTCAACTACTTAAATTAAAATTTGAACAATAAAAAATTACCAATTAAAGATTCAAACAACTAAAAGAAAAAAATAAATAAAAAGACATTGTAGTGGACTTGTAATTACCTTAGCTTCCTCGTGGATACGATATTCGAACTCATCGAATTATACTACTTGTGGACAACATGCTCTTGGGAGTGCAACAATCAAAGTCGCAACATATCTCAATGCTTGTATATAAATCAATATAAAGCACAACATAACAAAGTATAGAAATCTAGTATGTGATTTGTGGGAAACTCAAACCGGATCTGATTCGAGTTATATCTCCCCAATCAAAAATTGAATTATACCTTTCTCGTCGTAGTCTCGGTTGAACAAGTCGAAGTCTTGAAATCTCTATATCAAATCTGTCAATACCAATCTGAAATAACATATATATCATGTACCGTATCAATCTCCAACTCAAGGTAGGATATGTGTGTAGATCAATATGCAATTTCAATAACTTTCGACGGCATAACGGCGTAGTCTCTATATACCGATAATACCAACTCGAGAATTATATCATCAACTCATAACCATCACAATGTATACATCAAAATCTCAAAATCTGCATATTCTCAATTCAACACATGCTGGAAAATGAAATGATAGCATATGATATCCGTTCTTCGATCCGGTTGCGAATATATGTTGCTTACAATCTCAATAACATCTAATAGTAATCATATCTGATTTCTCCCAACATCTCAACTTCAAAACATGTTGGAATGTAGAAATACTCACATTCTTTTGTAGCTGGTAACAAGAGGAGTACGGAACCGAAGTCGGATCGAAATTCGGGTGGTCAGATCTTGTACAAGCTAATTTCTAAGCTAGAAGAAACTTGAAGGAATTCTGGAGCACTGAAGAATGAAGACAACACATGATATATGCATGTCAAGGACAAGTGTCTAATTCTTCATTCTGCACGTCCCACCGCGGGTGCGCTACACATTGTACCGCGGGTGCGCTGGCTCTTTTACCGCGGGTGCGCTGCCCTCACTGTCCCAACACCGCGGATGCGGTAGCTTTTATGGCGCGGGTGCAGTGTCTCTTTGCCACCAAAACTTGAATTGCAACGTCGCTTCTCCATGTCTGTTCTTCCATTCCCTTATTCATAATACATGATAACTCAAAAGTATCAAACTAAGATCTCGGGCATTACATTTCTCCCCCTCTTAGATATGAGTTCGTCCTCGAACTCGCAAGCAATCAATCAAAATAGGTAAAAGAAGCAATATAATCAAAAGCTGAATAAATACTCACGTCATGGAAATAACTCTGGATATCTCTGTCTCATCTCTGATTCTGTCTCCCAAGTCGCTTCTTCAGTGCCATGACGACTCCACTGGACTTTCACTAGCGGAATAGTCTTCGTTCTGAGCTGTTTTTCTTTCCAATCAAGAATCTGAATTGGATGTTCACCATAACTCAAAGTGTCGTCAAGCTCTGCTTCATCAAGCTGAATGACATGAGAAACATCAGGCATATATCTACGTAGCATTGATACATGAAAGACATCATGTATCCCAGATAGAGAAGGAGGAAGAGCAAGTCGATATGCATGATCACCAATCTTCTCAAGAATCTCGTATGGACCGATGTATCTAGGAGACAACTTCCCACGTTTACCAAATCTGACAATGCCTCTGAAAGGAGAAATCTTCAAAAATACTCTGTCTCCTTGTTCAAATACTAACGGTCTACGACGTACATTCGCATACTTGGCTTGTCTATCTTGCGCCGTCTTTATTCTTTTCTGAATTACTTTCACTTTCTCTGTCATATCTCTGATCATATCAGGTCTAATCTCAGGAATCTCAGAGATATCATCCCAATATAAAGGGGATCGACACTTCTTTCCGTACAACGCTTCAAATGGTGCCATCTTAATACTCGTCTCATAGCTGTTGTTGTACGAAAAGTCACAAAGTGGCAATGCATCTTGCCAATTAGTGCTAAATTTTCAAGCACTACGGCTCTCAGCATATCCTCTAGTATCTGGATAGTCCGCTCTGACTGTCCATCGGTGTAGAACCCGTAAATTAGATTACGTATAAGTCATGCATAATTCTAGTATTTTAAATTAAAATGATTTTATTGCATGAGTATTTAAATCCTTTTCTTTAAAGTTAATTATTTTATGCAGTAGTTTAAATTTTTATCTTTTCAGTTAATTCAGTGAGGCCGAACTGGAGTTGGAGTTTTGAGATAGAATTTAAGAATTTAGAAATCATTCCCAGAGTTTATTTTAGTTAGCTAATAAGTTGATTTAAGTTAAAAGGAGGTTTAAGGAATTATTTAAGTAACTTGAGGTAAGTAGGAAATAAGTTCAATTAGGTTCCATAATTAAGGTGTTAATTCCTTAAATTATTTAAAGAATCGGTAAGGCTCTTAAGGTTTAAAAATTTACTAACTAAACAATATTTCCCCTCCATATAGTTGATGATTTTCGGCCACCCCCCTAGAAGATCAAAAATTCCTTGCCAACTCACCTTTGACCCTTTCCTTGTCATCCCTTAGCATGATAAACTTTTCATTTATTAATCACCCTTAATTAATTAATATTAGATCAATATCCTAGCCTTTTTTAGCATGTACGATTCGGCCCTTCCTTGTGCTACTCACGGTTCACTTGTTTTTGGTGTTTCAGATGGATGGCTCGTGTCCAGGCTCCCTAAGCTGCATTTAGACATGTACTAGGACATGTTAGGAACACATTTGTCCATTGTTTCTAGCCCCATACCCACTGGAATCCAGAAATGACAGCAACTTCCCCATGAGAGTCATATTGTGTTCGATTTTCTGTCATGTTGCTGTCAAGGGGAAGTGTCTGATCTTGGCTGCCCTAGGGGCCTATACCATGGTTAGAACACCTCCCTTGCATGTCTAAGACGTGACCAAGTCGCCCTTTTGAGGCTTGGTGTTGGAAACTAAATTCTGGAGTTTGACAAACTGATCAACCAACTGAAAATACGAACCAACTGAACTCAGCAACTGGACTTCATAACTGAAATCGACTGTCTGATCAGTTGGAAACCGATCAGTTAATACATCCAGCCGAATGCCTTAAAGTTAAGTATCTCTCAGCTGAAGATGTCTCGGGAAAGAACTTTCAACCGACAAAGAGATATAACAGATTACAACTGAATATGAAACGCCGCACCACAACCAAGACTACCTAGAACAACGCATTCCGGCTAAAGAAATTAAGACGCCGCAAACAAAGTCCAAAGAATAATGAAGTGGAAATCAACGGATACATAGATTCAAATTTATCTCAAGTTACCGTTGGAAAAGAAGCATATAAATATGACAGAAGAGCAGCTGAAAAAAAAAACAACGAAGTGAATACTATTCAAAAAGCTTGCTGTTACTCTGTCAAAATCTCAGCTCACATCTTACTTGATTTATTCGTAGCAGTTAAGGCTACAATTTGAGCTTACAAGCAAGTTGTAATAATCATTGAAATTCGATATTGCTAAGATCAGTTAAGCACTGAGAACATTCTGTTATACTAAGAGTTTCAGTTTTTGGCAGTGTTAAGTCCAAGCTGAAGTGGGCCAGTACAATTCTTGTATTTGATCAAAGTCTTTTAGTGAATATCCTATCCTTCTGATAGAAGGGGTGACGTAGGAGTAATTGAAATCTCCGAACATTCAGAAACAACCCTTGCACATTTTATTTTTTGTATTCTATCTTTCAGTTAGTTACCTTCCGCAACTGATTCAGTTTAACTGATTGATATTGATCAACAAGATTCCGAGAATCAGTTTGTCACCAAACTGAACTCAAAATTTGAAAAGATCAATTTTAATTGTGAGTGTTTATTCAACCCCCTCTTCTAAACACTTTTGATACGTTAACCGATCCTAACAAGTGGTATCAGAGCGGGTGAATCTTGTTCTTAAATACTTTTGATATATAAACTTGCTAGCATGACTTCATTCAACAAAATTCCAATGTTCTTCAGAGAAGAATTCGATGATTGGAAAATTAGAATGCAAGCTCATTTAGCAGCACAAGATGATGACATGTGGTATGTCATAACTGATGGACCCATGAAGATTCTAAAAGCAAATACAGCAATTTCCATCACAGAAGGGGCACCACAAAGTATAGAAAAGCCCAGAGATGAATGGACAACTGAAGACAAAAGAAAAGCAAATCTTGACAATGTGGCTAAAGACATTCTGTACAAAACGCTGGACAAAGTAACTTTCAGCAAAATAAAGATGTGTAAAACAACCAAAGAAATTTGGGAAAAGCTGATCCAGCTGTGTGAAGGAAATGATCAAACCAAAGAAAATAAACTTTCTGTTGCTGTGCAAAAGTTTGATAACATCAAAATGAAAGCATGAGAATCGATGCACGAGTATGATGAAAGAGTAAGTAGTATCATCAATGAGCTAAATGCACTTGGAAAAGTGTATACCAACAAAGAAATTGCACTAAAGGTAATGAGAGGTCTTCCCAAAGAATGGGATGTCAAGACCATGGCAATGAGGGAGTCCAAAGATCTGAACCAAATCGAACTCCATGATCTATTTGCTGATTTAGAAGCCTATGAATTTGAGCTGCAGACCAGAGAAGGAGAACCATCTACTTCTGCAGCAACAACTGCTCTAGCCGCTGTCAGAACTGAACAAATCAGTTCAGTTGAAAAATATGCTGATCAGTTGAGTAACGATTCTATGTCATTGTTTATCAAAAAATTTGGAAGGTTCATGAGAAAGAATCAAGGGAACTTCCAGAAACCATATCAAAGAAACAACGCCAAGGATGAATCAAATGCGTGCTACAACTGTGGCAAATCAGGCCACTTTATTGCTGATTGTCCTAAACCTAAGAAGGATGTTCAAGGCTCAACTGATAGAAGAAATAAATCATATGAACACAAAAGAAGACCCAAAGAAAATAAAAAGTTCTTCAGAAAGAAACATGAAGTACTCTTAGCTGAAGAAAACAAATCAAAATGGGCAGAAACTGACAGTGAAGAGTCGGAACCAGAAAGCTCATGCAGTTCTTGTGATGATGAGGAAGTAAAGTGCTTGATGGCTAATGATGCAGCAGAAGAGTCATCTAGCCAACAGGTATTTGATTTTAGTTCAACTGATTTTACACGAGAAAAACTCATTTTCACATTACATGACATGGTAGATGAGTATCAGAAACTTGCATCATCATTTGAAAAACTCAAAGCAAAGCAAACTGATCCCACAGACAATAAAAACAAAACTGATGAATCAGTTGAATGGTTGAGTCTAAAAAGGGAAATTGCTGAGCTAAATGCAGAAAGAAATAAAAATCAGTCATTAATACAGAAGTTGATGCTTGAGGACACAAAACAGACTGAGCTTATTCAGTCGTGGAACAAATCATCTATCGCATTGACTGATATACAGAATTCCCAAAAATCAGTAACTGATAAAACTGGTTTGGGGTTCTGTAACCAAGATGAAATGTCAACCAATGATACTCAACCAAAACTGAATATGAGCAAAGGAAAATACATTCACTTTGTCAAATCTGTTATGGTACAAGAACAATTATAGCCAAGTAAACTGGTTGAAAAGCCAACTGAAAATATGAACAAGGGCAAAAGATATGGTATTGGTTATAGCCCAAAAGTGGTAACTGATTCATGTAGTCAGTCAACAAAAAGCTTTTACAAAAACTATTCGAATGGCTATTCCAATTACTATAACTGCAAGCCAGTTCAGAAGAGATATAGACTGAACAATCAGTTGAATAAAGCTAAAACTCATATTGTATCATCCATAGACTACACAAGCACACAAAAGCCGAGAAAAAACATTTGGAAAACAGCTACTGGAAAGTCTGTTAGACTAATTCAGGTATGAGTTCCTAAAGGACTAATCAATTCAGGACCCAAATAGATATGGGTACCAAATTATATTATGTGTGTGACTGCAGGTAACAGGTACAAACAAGAACTCAATATGGTATTTGGACAGTGGATGCTCGCGACATATGACAGGAGATGCAAGTGTGCTATCTCAACTGATCAAATACAGTGGTCCAAATATCAGTTTCGGGGACAATTCCAAAGGTAGAACTGTGGGTACGGGTAAGCTTATCCATGGTAATTTTACTTTTAAAGATGTTCTACTAGTAGAAAACCTGAAGTATAACTTGATCAGCATCAGTCAATTATGCGACAGTGGATTTTCAGTACATTTTGACAAAAACTCATGCTCAGTTAAAACTTCAACTGATGAAATCATACTAACTGGCAAACGTTGTGGAAACATATATAAAGTCAGTTGGAATGTTCAAACTAATGCACCAGTTTGTTTTATTGCTTCCAAATCATCTAAAAACTGGTTGTGGCACAAGAGACTAAATCACCTAAATTTTAAATCCATTGCCTATCTGAGTAAACATGAACTTGTAACTGATTTGCCCAAAATAGAATTTTCAAAAGAAAAACTTTGCTCAGCATGTCAGTTTGGAAAACAAGTAAAATCGTCTTTTAAAAACAAGGGCTGTAAATCTTCATCCCGATGCTTAGAACTATTGCACATGGATCTCTTTGGTCCTATACCAGTCATGAGTTTAGGGGGAATGAAATACACCTTGGTGATTGTTGATGATTTTTCAAGATTTACTTGGGTTATCTTTCTCAAATCAAAAGACCAAACTGCTGCACAACTGATCAAGCTTTTCAAAAGACTTTTAAATGAAAAATCAGTTGGAATTGATCGAATCAGATCAGATCGAGGAACTAAATTTATCAATCAAACTCTTTCAAATTTTCTAGAAAATGCTGGAATCAAGCATGAGCTCTCAGCAGCTAGAACTCCTCAGCAAAATGGTGTAGCTGAGAGAAGAAATCGGACCCTTAAAGAAGCTGCTAGAACAATGCTTGCTGATTCTGGTATTTCTCAAAGGTTTTGGGCAGAGGCAGTAAACACTGCGTGTTATAGTCAGAACAGATCAATGATGAATAAGAATCATATGAAAACACCATATGAGATCTGGCATGGAAGAAAAAGTATAATCACTTATTTCAAAATATTCGGGTGCAGATGTTTTATCCTTGATAATGTAAAAATTATTTAAAAGCATTTGATGCTAAATCTGCAGATGGAATATTTCTTGGATACTCATCAGTTAGTATAGCTTACAGAGTCTTTGACAAGAAAACCCTAAATGTTGAAGAATCTGCTCATGTTGACTTCGATGAAACTGAACTAACTAATAAGCCAACTGATCAAGTTGAGCTAGTTGATCGACTGACAGATATCAGTTTGGAGGATGATAATGAAGAAGACAATCATATTAATCAAAACACTCTTCAAACACCCGAACCAGAAGTGTCAGATCAATCAACTGAACCAGAAGCCATTCCTAATGATCAGTTGATAGAGAAAACTGATGATATTCAGTTACCAACTGAAGAAATTGCTGATACAACAAATACTGAGTACAGATGGAGAAAATCACACCCACCTGAATTGGTAATAGGAAATCCATCTGATCCAGTAAGAACTCGCAATCAAATGCTAAATCTATTTATCTATTCAGCTTTTGTTTCACAAATAGAACCAAAGAAAACTGATGAAGCTCTTGCTGATCCTAACTGGGTAAATGCAATGCAAGAAGAGCTAAATCAGTTTACTCATAACAATGTCTGGAACTTAGTTCCAAGACCAATTTCAAAAACTGTCATAAGTACAAAATGAGTTTTCAGGAACAAACTGAACGAAGATGGTTCGGTTGGACGCAACAAAGCAAGATTAGTAGCACAAGGATACAGACAAGAAGAAAGAATTGACTATGACGAGACATATGCTCCAGTTGAAAGACTGGAAGCAATCAGAATGTTTCTTGCCTATGCATCATACAAGAATTTCAAGGTCTTTCAGATGGACGTAAAAAGTGCATTCCTAAATGGTCAATTGCAAGAGGAAGTATATGTTGAACAACCCCCAGGTTTTGTAAATCACATCTTTCCCGATCATGTATATCATTTGAACAAAGCATTATATGGTCTTAAACAAGCTCCCAGAGCTTGGTACGAAACTCTTTCAAAATTTCTAACTGATCATGATTTTTCTGTTGGATCAGTTGATAAGACCTTGTTCAAATTTACTAAGAATAATCACATTTTATTAGTTCAAATTTATGTTGATGATATCATATTTGGGTCAACTAACCCCAAATTATGCGAGAAATTTGCTAAGTTGATGCAGGAAAAGTTCGAAATGAGCATGATGGGTGAACTGACATTCTTCCTTGGACTGCAAGTGAAGCAACTGGAGACTGGCATATTCATCAGTCAGACTAAATATACAAAGGAGCTGCTGAAGAAATTTGGCATGGAATCATGTTCAGCTGCAAATACTCCCATGAGCTCATCAGTTAAATTGGACACTGATCAAGGGGGAATATCAGTTGAGGCGACACTATACCGAGGTTTAATTGGGTCATTATTATACCTAACTGTCAGTCGCCCTGTTATTGTATTTGCTGTGTGTATGTGTGCTAGATTTCAAGCAAATCCTAAGCAATCACATTTCTCAGCTGCTAAAAGAATTTTGAGATATCTTAAGGGCACACAAAATGTTGGGTTATGGTAATCTAAAGACTCTACTTTCAATTTAGTTGGATATTCAGATGCAGATTATGCAGGATGTAAGCTTGATCGAAAAAGTACAAGTGGATCTTGTCAGTTTCTAAGAGACAGACTGATCTCTTGGTTCAGCAAGAAGCAGACATCTATAGCTACCTCAAAAACTGAAGCAGAATACCTTGCTGCTAGTAGTTGCTGTGCACAACTGATCTGGATCCAGCAACAACTGAAAGATTATGGAGTAATTACAAACAATTCGCCCATATTTTGTGACAACACGAGTACAATTGCCATCACTTATAATCCAGTTCTCCACTCAAGGACAAAACTTATAAATGTCAGACACCACTTCATCAGAGATCATGCTTTGAAGAAGGACATTAGACTGGAGTATATATCAACTGAACAACAAGCAGCCGACATCTTTACCAAACCATTACCCGAGACTAAGTTTTCTTACTTTCGCAATATTTTTGGTTTAATTGATTTGTCTTAAAATTATTACTAATGTTGCTTTCACTAATAGAATTATCTGCCAAAAATAAGAACACAACAAATTGAAAATAATAATTCATTAAGAATACCACCGTTCCCAGTTTACAGCAGAAATCATAGAACCAACTGTATCTAGCCAATCCCTAACCCAATCATTCATCTCATAAATTCGAATTCTAGAAAATGCCCTAGTTTTAGAAATCTTATCAACCACATGTCACTCCTTCCAAAACATCGCCTCCAACAAACATTTGTCCTCAATCAAATCTGTAACATGCCTAACTTCAAAACGTTCAAGATACTTTCTTGATGTTGCTTCCTGAGCAAAAGTAGGAATCGCACCACTTCTACTAACTCTCTGCAACTCATGAATCTTAAACCATGTTGACATCACCTTTTTGAAAACATATTCCTCCATCCTTCTCTTCATCTCTTCTAAACGTGGATTCGATTGTTCAGTAACATGAACGTGTGTATTGCTGCATGCATCAGAGTCACTTGAATCCGACATTTTGAACTGTTGTTGTCTCACATTCTATCATCTTATTTATGGCGTTTTTCTCATTTACCGAGGCCTCTTAACTATCAGTTGTTCATTGTCAACTGATATCAGTCTACCATTTACTACTCAACAATTAACTGATTTCAATTCTTAATCAACTTATATCAGTTAGTCTTTCATCAGTTCATTTGTTTATGATCATAATTTATTATTTGCAGGAAAAAGAAAAACAAAGATAAGCCAAAATAAATACTTCATTCAACAATAAATATTTGCCTGAATTACATTTTCATATTTTTCCTCTATATCATCTATCAACATTCTCAACCAAACAGATAGAGCTGAGGAAGATGTTTTGCAAAAGCTGTGAGAAGAAGCTATGCGATTAAGGAGCTCCAGTTCCTTTTGAAGCATCAGCTGATAGATATGACCTTCCTTGAAGACGTCCACCCACACAGCTATGTTCAAGTGCTCCCGCACTTCTCTCAACTCTGCCATCAGCTTGGGAGTAGTAGCCTCTCCAGAATTATACAGGAACTCTAGCTCCTGTAACCTTTCCCAGTAGGGAAGACTCTTATTGAAGACTTCGTCTTCTATGACAGTCTTCCTAGCTTCCAGAGAAAATGGCGAAGCACTCGAGCTACTCGCATCTGCCATTCTTTAGTTTTGAATATTTTTCACCAATATAACTGAAACTAACCGTGTTATGTCTATTTATAGCAGAATATCAAGGAAGCTGAAGAGTCGTCAATATTTCAGCAGACCGATAATCTTTCTAATCTTTGAATTTATTTGCTTTAATTATCTTATGCACTAATTAAGGGGGAATAATGGTTTTAAGAGGTTAACTCAGAATACAAATGTTAGTAAATTCTCAAACTGAAAGGACACAGTCTTTCAACTGATCTTTCAGTTGGGAATTTCACTAATCTTCTCATATAAGTTAACTGATTAAAACGAATTATATTCCAAATCATGTGACGTGACTGTCTACTATCTAATGATGAATCCTATTTTGAAAACGTGGAAGCATTTGAACCATTTAAATTGTACACACGCTTATAGCACACGTACACACATTTTTACTCAAATTTTTAATTGACTGACACGTGTCCCGAATTTAAACAGTCACGAACAACTGTACTAAGCCCGCTTCAATTCAGTTTTTCTTCTTACGCGTACAATCAGTTTCTAAGAGAATACTAATTCCAGAGCTCTCGTTTACAAATTGCAGATCATTTTATCTATCAAAATGGCGAATCAAATTCCCGCTTACATGCTGAATGCAATGGCTATCAACTTTGGATCAATTCTATCTTTTGGCGACACTAATGTCAAGAACGTTTTTCAAAAACTCGAAACTGCTAGGTTAAGGACATTCTTGGGACAATCATCACAAGAGATCTACCCCAAAGAACTTCATGAAATCTACTCTAACGGTACGATCAATTCTGATGGAAACATCGCTTTTACTATCAATGGTCAGCTGCTGACCATTTCCGAAGATTCCTTTGGAGAAATCTTTTCTTTACCATCTGATGGACTAGCTCACTTATCTGATGTTAAGGCATCTGACATTGAAAAGATGCAAACCTCACTTTCTGCTGAAGGACGAAAAATCAATGTTTCCGACCAAAAGAAGGAACTGAAGCACGAAGTTTAGTTACTTGCTGATATAGTTGCCAAAGGGATTTTGGCGAAAGCTGGATCTTTTGCTGCACTTACTTTGGAAAAATTTCAAGCTATTTCTATCATTATGGCTGAACATAAATTCAACTGGAAGCATCTTATATTCAATATTTTAAAGAATATGTTTCTATCATCCAAACAGTCCAAAGGTTTTGCAGTGCAACTGAGCTATCTGCTGAAAGTGAAAGGGGTTAGTGGCAGATAATACAGAAAAATCATCAAAATTCAAAGTCTTTAATGCGAAGAATACTATGCCACCCAAGACAAAATTGGACATCTCTCCTGATCAGTCTGTAAAGATAAAACAGGAGATTGGGATTCAATAGGCGGCTCCTAAATCAGTAAAAAAGGCCAAGACATTGGCTCAACTGAAGTCAGCAAAAAGAAAATTAATTGTGGAAGAATCCGATTCAGAGAAAACTCCTTCCCCAAAGATCACCAAGAAACCGAGAACCCAGAGGATTAAACCAATAACTACAGAGGAATCTATTCCTACTGACAAGCCAATATCTTCAGATGCTCAGCAGCCAATTAAAGCAGTTCCTCTGAAGATCATCCTACCAGAAAAATCAATTGGTGCAAAGAAAGAAACACTTAGGATCAAAGCCCCTCTGATTAATATTACTCATCCCACTCCTCTGGCACCTGCCCGACCCAAGGGCATTAGTATTATAGAACGGGTGGATACTACACGAACTGGTCTGGAAATTCCACACATCCTCAGTTCTGACAAAGGCAGGGAAAATTGACTGAAGAACCAAGGCCATCCAATCCCATTCAAACCCACATTGACCTTGTTTGGAACGAGGTTAATGATTTTGCAGCATCAAAACTTCAACTCTATGATGCTTGGACAGCCTATCGTACACAGATTTATGCCAAGCAACTAAGAAAGAAATCTCAAGTGAACAAATTCATCAAACTGGAAGCTTCTGTCCTCAAGATAGTCAAAGCTGCCACCATTGCCCAAGCTATGGAGAGAAAAACATATTTGTTTGATCAGATGAGAGCAAAGAAGTTAACACAAATTATTGACAAACTGAAGGCTAATTACATTCCAACAAATCCTACTGCCTATGCTGATCATGCGGTGATCACTCAGCTAGACACCGATCTGATGGGATTGCTATCTCAGATAAAGTTTTGGGAAATGGATCAAGAGTTAGTCCTTCATAAAGGAGATTCAGACGATGATGAAAAGGAAATAGTTGAAGAACCTCCCTCAAAGCAGAAAGAGTCATCCTCAGAACAGGCTATTATTCCAACTGAAGAGCCGGTTCAGGATGTGTCTCAATCACCAACTGGTGAACATCAAATGTACACTGAAGCAGAATTATCTTTCGCAAACATTGATGAAATTATTAAGATAGTGGTGCAAGAATCCCAATTGAGTGAACCCATTTCTGATAATGTTGATCATCCCATTGATCAAATCAATCCAGAGGTGCCTATCTCTTCAGAAGCACCAGTTCAGCCTGATCCTTCTGCTGAACAGACTATTCCAATTGATGTGCAAATTGATCCCCAAGATCATCCTCTAGAGACACCAATTTTGACTTCATCAGACTCTATTATTCCTCCAGGCAGCTCATCTGCTAATCAACATCCACTTTCTCCTCCTCAAGTTCCAGAAGACATTGCTGCAACAATCACTTCAGTTCAGAATGTTGCTGGAACAGTAGCAACTAACCAAGAGTTGGTTATATTTGATCAAACCACAAAGGGACCGGAATTCCCTCATCATTCACCTCCTCCTCAATCCACAGAAATGGATCTTGTTCTTGAAGAGATCCAAAATATGCAGCACAATATGCAGCAGATAATCACTGACATCAAGAAGATTCAATCTACACAATTATCTCACACTGTCAAATTGGATTCTTCAATTGAATATGACTCTGCAAAACTGAAAGCAATTCAAGCAAACATGGATTCTCTCACCAAAACTATAGATGAGATGAAGAAAGGTCTAGCTCAAAGCCTATTTACAACTCAGGATATAGTTAGTCAACGAGTTCAACGATTAGAAACTTCTGTTTCTAATAAAATGGAATTGCTGCAGACCTGTTTACAAACTGCTGTCTCAAGTATCTCAGCAGATGTCAAAATTCATTCAACTGATGTTCGAAAATTATCTGAGAAGATGGAGTTGTTTGACAAAAAGGGGGAAGAAATCAAAGGAATGCTAGAACAACAGAAGAAATTCTCGTTTCAGTAGCAGTCTTCACTGTACTCATCAAGTTACTGATTCAGTTGATCAGTTTCTTATTTTATCTACAAAGAGTCCAATCAATCGTGAAATTCAGTTGATCAATCTCTTATCTACAAAGGGTTCAGTTACTTAATTTTGTCAAACACCATAAAGGGGAAATTGTTGGAAACTAAATTCTGGAGTTTGACAAACTGATCAACAAACTGAAAATACGAACCAACTGAACTCAACAACTGGACTTAATAACTGAAATCGACTGTCTGATCAGTTGGAAACCGATCAGTTAATACATCCAGCCAAATGCTTTAAAGTTAAGTATCTCTCAGCTAAAGATGTCTCGGGAAAGAACTTTCAACCGACAAAGAGACATAACAGATTACAACTGAATATGAAACGACGCACCACAACCAAGACTACCTAGAACAACGCATTTCGGCTAAAGCAATTAAGACGCCGCAAACAAAGTCCAAAGAATAATGAAGTGGAAATCAACAGATACATAGATTCAAATTTATCTCAAGTTACCGTTGGAAAAGAAGCATATAAATATGACAGAAGAGCAGCTGAAAAAAAAACAACGAAGTGAATACTATTCAAAAAGCTTGCTGTCACTCTGTCAAAATCTCAGCTCACATCTTACTTGATTTATTCGTAGCAATTAAGGCTACAATTTGAGCTTACAAGCAAGTTGTAATAATCATTGAAATTCGATAGTGCTAAGATCAGTTAAGCACTGAGAACATTCTGTTATACTAAGAGTTTCAGTTTTTGGCAGTGTTAAGTCCAAGCTGAAGTGGGTCAGTACAATTCTTGTATTTGATCAAAGTCTTTTAGTGAATATCCTATCCTTGTGATAGAAGGGGTGACGTAGGAGTAATTGAAATCTCCGAACATCCAGAAACAACCCTTGCGCATTTTATTTTTTGTATTCTATCTTTCAGTCAGTTACCTTCCGCAACTGATTCAGTTTAACTGATTGATATTGATCAACAAGATTCCGAGAATCAGTTTGTCACCAAACTGAACTCAAAATTTGCAAAGATCAATTTTAATTGTGAGTGTTTATTCAACCCCCTCTTCTAGACACTTTTGATACGTTAACCGATCCTAACACTTGGTCCATTGTTGCATCGGTTTTTAAATCAAAACACAAGAACAGCCACTTCCCCTTTCTGCCCTTCTCATTTTACAGCAAGTGTGTTTCGGGTTTTGTGGAATGGTGTGGATCTTGGTTGGCCTATGGCCCTTAGCCATGGTTCACACCCTACCTCTGGATGTCTAGATCATGCCATGGTCAACCAAATGGCCACTGGAATGGTCCATGACAGCAAGAACCACGGCAACATCCCACGCGTAGAATTAGTGCTCGGTTGGGACGTATGGTTTGGTTTCTGGTCTGATTCGAATTGTGGCTGGCCTAGGGCCCTTAGCCATAGTTCAAATCATTCCTTAGGATGTTGGTAAGAGGTTCTGGTTGGTGGTTCAAGCCCCAATGGCCATTAGCCTCGCAAGCGACGCAAGGAAACCAAATCACAACTGCTGTATTTTTGTGACAGCAACTTGCTGCTTCGGTTCAGTGGCTCGTTTGAGTTCTTAGTTGGCTTTTAGCCTATGGAATTGGACTGGACATTTCCTCATCCAGTTGGGAAGGTCATGTTTTTGGCCGTTTGTGATTCGGATCATTTTCTAGGGCGTACGAGAAATTACAGTGCGATGTGCCAAATTGACTCTTGAAAGAGCGTTTCATGTTTTGGCCTTCATTCACCAAAATTTCGGCCCTTATCATTTTTGGAGCATTACTTCATCATATTAAGTGTATTTTAATCATGAATAAATGAGGGTTCGATGTTGGTTCGAGTTGGCACGGAGTCATGATTAAATATGAGGTCGCTGGGTGTAATTGTCTCGTTTTTGGATTCAATTACAAAGTTTGGTCAAGAAAATCATTTGCATATTTTTCATGATAAATTTAGGTCGCAGCGAGCCTGGGAACGATCCAATCCATGTGGTAAAATAATACATGATATTTCATTATGCCATTTAATTATATTACATGCATAAAAAATATAAATATTCATTTTTGAGATTTATGCGATATTGCTTGTGGCCATTTCACTATCATGGGAGCATTGTATCATCCGGTCGCCAGTTACCGGTCAGTTCAGTTCAGTTCCACCCAGTATACTGTGGCATTAGTCTGATCAGACGTTCATTATTTCACCCGGTCGCCAGTTACCGGTCAGTTCAGTGCAGGGGCCACTTGCGTAGAACATAATCTCAACAGAAAATTATTACATGTTATTTCATTACAGGGCTCCAAGGAGCAAACATTTTCACTATGATTTTCAGTTCAGTTATGCACGTATTATAATTAATCATGACACGATATTTTACGTTATGCCTCATGACATGATATTTTTACTTCCATGCAAATTTTACTATATTATTTACTTGTTATTTACGATATATGCATGCTGAATCTTTAGACTCACTAGACTTGATTGTTGTAGGTACTGATGATGTCGGGGCCGAGGGCGGAGACCAGTGAGCTAGCTTGGGTCGGCAGTAGTGGAACCCGAGGACCTCATTTACAGCATTTACCATTTTTTTTATGCTCAAACATTTTATCAGTTGTTGCATTACTTTAAATAATTTCTTCCGCTGCAATTTTGAACATTTAACTTGATTTATCAGTTTATTTCGTGAATGAGGGACCTTAATTATTTTAAAAAGAAAATTTATTTTTTCGCAAATTTTCAAACACGAATTTTCGGGCCATTATAGCTGATATCAGAGCAATGGTTCTGTAAAGTGTTGTACTACTACTGACCAAGAGAAGCTCATGAAGTCACGTCTTCGGTCTGTAAGTTTTACATTTACGCATTTTATTCAAAGCATGAATTATTTAACAACATGTTTTCATGAAATATTTTACGTCCAGATTTATTTTATTGTTCAGTATTTAAATTTAAATAAATTATAGGGATTATGCATGTTGGTTACGTATGGATTATGTATGGAACAGTATGCCTCCTAGACGCATTCTCGAGTGCACTAGAAATGATGAGCCTCACCAAGAGGACAGGGAGGAGCAGAGGCAGGAGAGAGACTTACCACCTCCACCACCCCCTCCACCTGACATGAATGCCCAGATGCTAGCTGGGATGACTCAGTTCTTCGCACAGTTTGCGGGGAACCATGCTGTGGCGACCAGGACGACAGGGCCCGAGGCTGTCTATGAGAGATTCATGAAGATGCGTCCTAAGGAGTTTTCAGGGACGACGGACCCCATGATTGCCGAGGGCTGGATCAAGTCCCTCGAGGTTATCTTCGAGTTCATGGAGCTTGGAGATGCAGACAGAGTCCGATGTGCCACATATTTATTCGGAGGAGATGCCCGCTTATGGTGGGAAGGAGCATCAGTAGCCCTGAACTTGGCTACACTAAGTTGGGTGCGCTTCACGGAGGTATTCTACTCCAAATATTTCACTGAGGAGGTGCGCACCAGGTTGACCACATAATTCATGAGCCTGAGGCAGGGAGATATGACTGTTACGGAGTTCATCCGTAAGTTTGAGAGGAGTTATCATTTTGTGCCCCTGATCGCGAATGATGCTAGAGCCAAGTTGATGCATTTTTTGGTGGGTCTACGGCCGATCTTGCGCCGTGATGTTAGGGTGTCTGACCCTAGTAGTTATGAGGTCGCTGTCTCCAAAGCTCTAGCCGCAGAGCAGGATCAGCGTGATATCGAGAGAGACCGCCAAGGCAAACGCCCAGTCCAGGTACCACACCGCCCTCCTCATCAGCAGCATCAGCAGCAGAACAAGAGGCCATTTCACGGGCCGCCTAGAAACAGAGGTCAGCAGCAGCAGCAGCAGCAGCGAGGATGCCCAACCCCGAGGACTTTTGAGCACCCAGTTTGCTCTAGGTGCTCACGCCGCCATCCTGGAGCATGTATGTTTGGCTCAGGGAAGTGTTACAAGTGTGGCAGTCCAGACCACTTACTTCTGCACTACCCTCAGAGGAATCTGCCTACCCAAGGCAGAGTTTTTTCCTTGCACGCGACAGAGACAAACCCGGAGACCATGCTTATGACAGGTATCTTACCGCTTTAAGTTTATATTTGAATTTCAATGTTTTGGGAATCGGGATTGAGATTTTTAACTTAGAATTGCGATAGGATTGCATGCTCTACTCTGTATTATTTTTGTAAAGGGGCCTAAAACTCCTTTCTTGAAATTTGCGGAAAATTAAAAATTTTCTTTTTTAAAAGAACTTAAATGGCCTCATTCATAAAATCACTGGGGAATCAAGTTCAATGTTTAAAATAATAGCAGCGGAAGAAAAATAAAGTTTTGCCAACAATAACAATTTAAAAATTATCCAACGACTGATAAAAAATTGTTTGCGCAATAAAATAACAACTGCTGCACTGAGGTCCTCGGGTGCCACTACTGCCGACCCAAGCTGGCTCACTGGTCCCCGCCTTCGGCCCTGGCCTCATCAGTACCTACAACAATCAAGTCTAGTGAGCCTAAAGACTCAGCATGCATATATCGCAGGTAACGAGTAAAAATCTGAATTTAAAATATGCATGAGATAAAATATCATGTCCTGAGGCATACTGAAAATAATCTGTACTGAGCAATTATAATACGTGCATAACTGAACTGATCATCACAGTAAAAATGTTTGCTCCTTGGAGCCTGTACTGAAATAACTGATAAAATTTTCTGTTGAGATTATGTTTTACGCCTGTGGCCACTGCACTAAGCTGAACTGATCGGTAACTGGCTACCGGGGAGGCTGAAACTGAACTGAGCTGGCCGGTCACTGGCGACCGGGTGGTACCATACTGAACTGATCGGTCACTGACGACCGTATAAAATAACACTCCCACATAGTGAATGAACCACAAGCCATATCGCATAAATCTCAAAATAATCATTTTTTTATTTAATGCACGTAAAATAATTAACTGGCGTAATGAAAATTCCTGTAATTTTTACCAACTGGATTGGATTGGATCGTCCCCAGAATCGCTGCAACCTAACTGTGCCATGAAAGATATGCAATAGCTTAAACATAACCAACTACGCAATTTACGTTCAAAAGATGCGACTATGACGCCTAATGACTTCGCATTTAATCATGACTCCGAGCCAACCTGAACCGACACCGAACCGACGTATAGTCATGATTAAATTACGCTGAAAAATCATAAAATAAAGCTCCTAAAATGATAGGGTCAAAATCTAGGTGGAATGGAGGCCAAAACACGAAACGCTCTTTCGAGAGTCAATTTGGCACATTGCACCGTAAATTCTCGTACGACCTCGAAAATGATCCGAATGACAAACGGTCAAAACATGACCTTCCCAACTCAATGAGGCACTGTCCAGTCCAAGGCCATGGGCTAAAAGCCAACCAAGAACTCAAACGAGCCTTCTAAACGACACAGCAACATGCTGTAGTTTCCAGCAGCTGCGCAACTACAAGACTTGCGTTGGTTTCGAGACTATCGGCCATTAGGGGCGTGTACCACCGACCAGAGACTCTTACAAACATCCCAAGAAATGATTTGAACCATGGCTAAGGGCCCTAGGCCAGCCAAAATTCGCAACATTCCAGCAACATCAGAAAAGTTCACCTGAGAACACCTTGCAGGCGCGTGTGGTGTTGTGCTTCGTTTGCTGTCTAGTGTCGTTCCAGTGGCCATTTGATTGACCATGGCATGATCTAGACATCTAGGGGTATGGTATGAACCGTGGCTAAGGGCCATAGGCCAACCAAGATCCACACCATGCAAACACAAACCGAAACCATATGCTGAACAAAGGAAGAAGCCGAATGGGGAAAGGGGCTGTTTGATGTTTTGATTATAAAAACGAGGG